>NW_028261392.1:52155154-52455154 GCF_051295495.1 Thamnophis sirtalis | reverse complement strand
CACTAGTTTTGGGTCTTGCATGGCTGAAAAAATGGAACCCTAAAATTAATTGGAAGCAAGGCACCATAAGAGTTCAGGAGCACGTGGCTTTTGCTGAGAATCCACACAAAGAAACTGAGGGGGCAGAGCAAATGACCACCTACACTATGCCCACCCAGGGCATACCCAAAGATTACAAAGACTTGGCTGGGGTTTTTAGCAAAAAAGCCTCTGACGAGCTCCCCTCCCACCTCTTCACTGACTGTGCGATAGAAATCCTACCGGGGGCCAAATTCTCTAAACCCAAGATGTATAGCATGTCTCCAAGGAAGTTGGAAGAACTGAGGACATTCATTGAGAAAAACCTAGCAAGGGGTTTCATTGAGCCAGCCTGACCAAAAATCTCAGCCTCAGTGTTATTTAGAGAGAGAAAAGATGGCTCAAAACATCTCTGTGTGGATTTTAGAAATTTAAATACAATCAGTGTAGACAACATGTCCCTCTCCCCCTTATGAAAGACATGCTAGCACACCTCGCTAAAGGGAAAAAAAAATTCAAAGCTCAATTTAAGGGAGGCTTACTAAGGTATCAGGATTAAAGAGGGAGATGAATGGAAAACAGCATTTAACACTCCTCTTGGATGCTACCAATTCAAAGTGCTCCCATTTGGGCTACAAGAGGCCGCTGCAGTATTTATGCAATTAATAAATGAAGTGCTACATGAGCATTTATATAAGTGCTGTTTGGTATACTTAGATGAAATCTAGCTATATACAGAGACCAAAGCAGAACATGTAAAACTAGTCCGGGCAGTTCTGAACAAACTCTGCTCTGCCATACTTTATGCTAAACTCTCTAAATGTGAATTCCACCAAGAAAAAAATTGATTACTTAGGGTATCGCATTTCACACCAGGGCATAGAAATGGATCCTTTAAAAGTGCAGCCAGTACTTGATTGTAAACAGTTACAAAGCTTCCTGGGATTCGCCACCTTTTACCGCCAGTTTATCCCTGCTTTCACCCAGATTGCTCTCCCCATAACCAATGAAATGAAATGAAAAATGAAGGGGGAGGGTAACCCGAAGCCGAAGCAGCCTTTGAACTGGACAATGGAATGCCAAGCTGCATTTGAAAAACTTAAACGGCTGTTTTCAGCAGAGCCAATTCTAAAGCACCTGGACACAGAGAAACCATTTGTCATACAAACAGATGCAAGCAATGTGGCGATAGGAGCGGTCCTGCTTGAGAAAAATGAGCAAGACCAATTACAACCATGCACTTACATATCCAAAAAATTGAATGAATGTGAGCAAAGGTGGGCCATTTGGGAGAAAAAGGCTTATGCAGTTCGGTGGGCTCTTTTAACCTGGAGTCATTTCCTAGAGGGGAGCAAGATCCCTTTTGAAATCTAGATGGATCATAAAAATTTAGAAGCCCTAACGACCCCAAGGAAACTCTCTCCAAAACAAGTACGATGGGCTCAGTGCTTTAAACGGTTTGAATTTATGGCCAGATATCTCTCCCCGTGGGGGATTTTCTGGCAGATGCACTATCCAGAAAACTGCAATACAATAGTATGAAGCCAGACATAATAAAACCCATGATGCAAAAAAAATCAATAATCAAACTTTGATGGACAATGACACCACCCATACTTTTAAACAAGATTTAGCCACTGATGAATAGTTTTTGAGCCACAAATCCAGCTGCCTAATGAAAGATAACTTAGCTTGGGTGGGAGGGAAGTTATATGTTCCAGGTAGCCAAAGACTACACTTAATGGCAAGGTGCCACGACTCCAAACTAGAAGGACACTTTGGTTTTGTCAAAACTTTACACCTAATTAAAAGGCAATTTTGGTGGCCATCACTAAAAAAGGACATAGAGAGCTATACAGTTAGCTGCCCTATTTGTGTGGCAGCTAAAAGACATCAAGGGAAAATCTGAGGACTCTTACAGAAGCTTCAGCACCCTGGAGAGAGATTGTTATGGACTTTATTGTTGAACTACCAGAAAGTGTGGGAAATACTGTCATTTGAGTCATAACAGACCTGTTTTCAAAACAGGGACATTTTATACCTTGCCAAACAATCCCAACTGCCAAAAGTCTAGCCAAGTTATTCCTGATACACATTTATCGTCTTCATGGAGCCCTGCAGAGAATCATCTCTGACAGGAATCCAATTCACCTCTAAATTTGGGAGGGCATTTTTAAATTTACTTGGCACTGCCCAGGGGTTGAGCTTTTGACACCATGCCCAGACTAATGGGAATTGTGAAAGGTCTAACTTGGTATTAGAACAATATCTAAGAAGTTTTATTAATTTTCAACAGGATAACTGGACTGAACTTTTACCTTTTGCGGAAATGGCATTCAGTAACTCTGTACACTCAGGTACTGGTTTTACCCCTTTTAGAGTAGCAACAGGCCAGGATTTCAGCCCCATGCCTGAACTACCCACAGAAGAACCTACTATCCCCTCACTTAAGGAGTGGATAGACACTTTACAAAACACATGGTCAGTAGTTAGATTAGCTTTAGAGGAAGCTAGAGCAGCTTCTAAAATTCAGGCTGACAAGAAAAGAATGGAACCCAAACCTTTCCATGTTGGAGGTAGAGTATACTTATCTACAAAATTCCTGAAGTCATTTCAGCCATCAAAGAAATTAGGGCCAAATTTCATTGGACCTTTCCCTATCACTAGAGTCATCAACCCAGTAACAGTAGAATTTATCTACGGGATCATCTTCTGCCACATACCTCCCAGCGACCAATAAGATCTCACAGGGTGGGCCTTCTCCGGGTGCTGTCAACTAGACCAGTGGTCCCCAACCCCCGGTCCGCGGACCGGTGCCGGGCCGTGGAGTATCTGGCACCGGGCCGCGCAGCGGCCGGGGGCCATGATCGCTGCAGCGGCCGGGGGCCGCCACCAAAGGACCTTCCCGGAGTTGCTTTTCTGAGCAACGGGGAGACAGAAGGGACAAAGTACCGTCTGTTTTGCCCATGCCACGAGGGCAGCAGGAAGACTAGGACAGGGATCTCCTCTTGGCTCCAGCCAGGGAGAGAAGCAGCAGAGAAAGGTAAACCAGCATTTTATATTTTATTTGCTTTATTTGCTTTGCGCCCGAGTGGGGCGGGGAAAACACCTCGCCAGAGGCTGCTGGAGAACTCTTTCCAAAGAGAGGGTCTGGGAACTGGGCGGGCGAGATTGGAGCGGGGAGCCAGGGAGCGCACTTGCTCCCCTTTCCCATGGCCTGCCTTTCTCCACGGAGCCTGTGGATGCGGCTGCTGGCTGTGCAGGTGGCCTGGAGGGAACCCCCGAAGCTCCTGGCATGGCCCTGGCATTGGAGATCCGCGTTTCCAAAGCGTAGCATTATTTCACTCCTCTCCTGTTTTTTGTGGGGGGAGCTACGAGAAGCGGGTGGTGGCACTTGGGGAATATTTGTGTCCCCGGGAGATCTGCTCTTCCCCGCCCCTTACCTCCGAAGGGGAGGCCAGGCGTGGGAGAGAGTGCTAATGATAATGACCGATTCCCTCCTGTTTTTGTGGGTTTTGGGGGGGGTGGGGAGAGAAGGTAGTTGCAGAGCCTGGACTGAAGTTAGGAGGCTGACTCGCTACAATAAGCAGTGACCATTATTTGGAGGAAGAAAAAGCATAGCAGTGCGACAGAGATTCACTCTTTCAGAACCTGCATCATCTTTTTTTCAAATTAAAAAAAAAAAGCCTTTTAAACATTCTTATTCCTAAAGGCAAAAAACCCCATGAGGCTTGCTGGAGAACGGAGCGGAGGTGACGTACGAGGGGGAGGCTGGGCGCCATGGTGGGGGAAGCTGTTGCTGAAATAATTCGATCTGTCAGGAACTCGGAGGTGGGGGGGAGGTCAGTGGGAAGCCTTTGCCGGCCCAACGCCAGCCGTAGCTCTGAAGTTGCTTTCCTTTCTACTGAATCCCCTGCTCAGCAAAGCAAGTTGGGGGAAGTCCTTTGCACCGGCTAGAAAAGGTCTTCACTCACTCCCTCTTGCAGCACGCCCCGATGTGAAAAACGCCGAGATCGGCACACTTGGGGCTGCTGCTGCTGTGATGTCCAGGGAGGCTCCGCTGGTCTAGAACCCATCCAGGGGAGGGATCGTCTTCCCGAATGGGCTGGTAAGGGGATAGAAAAGGTTTTTCTCCAGTTCCAGGTTTCAGCTTCTTGGCTCCATTATCTCATTATCTCTTTCCATCTTCTTTTGTTGAGCCTCTAATTAAGGTTCATTTTAATAAAGATCACCTGGTTAAAAAGAAGGAAGAGGCTCCACTGGTCCGGAGCCCATCTGCAGGTTGGGAAGGAGGGAGAGACAGACAGAAAAACAGACAGACAGAGACACAGAGAGAGATGCACACACAGAGTGAGTGAGTGAGTGAGTGAGTGAGAAACAGATAGACACACACACATACATATACACACAGAGTGACAGAGAGAGGAAGGGAGGGGAGAGGGATAGAGTGATAGAGAGGGAGGGAGAGACAGACACACACAGAGTGTGTGATTGAGTGAGTGAGAGATAGACACACACACACACATACACACAGAGTGACAGAGAGAGAGGAAGGGAGGGGAGAGAGATAGAGAGAGAGAGCTTTCAATTTGTAGGGATGTAACCTGGCTGTTTTTGCCTGCTTTCAAAAAGATGAGCAGGGTTGAACCTGGCTAATAATTGGAGGGGAACCCACCTGGGAATCTCAGTACTGTATATTAATAGTAAAATATTAAAAATTGTCCAAAAGCAACAATGACAATTTTCATACTACTGCTAAGAAAATTACGACACATCAATAAAATTATAGGAGCTGAGTTTAACTCAAGAGAAACTTTTCTAAAGGTAGACAGTTATATAACAATTCCACAATTCTGAAAGAACAAGCTTGTTTCTATATGAAATTTAATGCTACAGTAGAATGAAGTAACACTGAAGGTAAGTGCAGGTAGTCCTCAATGCACGACCACAATTGAGCCCAAAATGTATGTTGTTAAGTGATAAATTGATTGAGTTTTGCCCCATTTTACAATTTTTCTTGCCACATTTGTTAAGTGAAACAATTTTTTAAAATCAAACATCTCCCCCCCCCCCCCCGGTCAATGGTGTCCCTTACCTAAAAGTCCACTGGGTAATTTTGGTCATTTGCTCTCAGATGAACCAATCTCACTGTTGTTGCAGGAAAAAATGGCACAATATTTATTTATTAGACTTATATATGCTGCTTTGGGCTTCTGATGTTCGCTGCAGCGCAAAGGCTCCTGGGCCGTGCGCAAAGGCTCCAGGGAAGAGAGGGAACAACGCCCCCCCACCCCTGCGCGCGCTCAGCGGGCCACGGTAAAATTATCAAAGGCTGACTGGTCCGCGGCGATAAAAAGGTTGGGGACCACTGAACTAGACAATGTCATTTGGCGGCTCCTCGGGGAAGAGCCTTCTCTGTAGCTGCTCCGGCCCTATGGAACGATCTACCCCCGGAGATCCGGACCCTCCCCACTCTCGCGGCCTTCAAAAAGTCTATTAAGACCTGGCTTTTCCGGCAGGCCTGGGGCTGTTGACCTCTTGAGTGAGGTCCAGCCCCACTACGGTTAAGTGTGTTGTGTTTTTAATCTGCTTTGTTCTCTTTATTTCTTTTTAAACTTTTTAGTATTTTAAACTGTCTTTTATGTAAGCCGCCCGGAGTCCTTTGGGATTGGGCGGAATATAAGTTTATTAAAATGCAAATTCAAAATTCAAATTACTCCTTCCAAAGACCCTCAGGCAAGTCCACCCAGTTTTTCTTATTAGTTTACTCAAATGTGAAGTAATCTCACAACTCAGACCACCTGCACCTACATCACCTGTTCCTATCATGACAAAGGTGAACAACACTTTGAAATTAAGGAAATCCTTGACTCTAGAATCTACAACCCAATACTTAGTTGCTTGGAAGCATTTACCTTTGCCCCAAAATGAATGGGTAGCTAAACACCATGTTAGAGCCCCTTCCTTATTGAAAAAAAATCACTTCCAATTCCCTGACAAACCTTGTTAAAATACTATGATGGAATTTCTGTTTTTATCTTTTCACAGGTGGATCTCTCCTTTTTCTAAAGAATGGCAGCATGTCAGATCCCTAAAAGTGATACTGTCATTCAATTGGGAGGAACAGGGCCTTGGAGTCAATTTATTAGCAGTGTCTGTGACAACTGATATTTTACAACTGGTTTCCTGGTGCCTAAATGCCTGAGATCCCACCACCTTTTGAGGGAACATTTATGATGGCCATCTGGGACGGTTCACTTTAATGTCTAATGGAAGATAGCCATGGGAATGTATGTTTATTCGGTTCTCAGGGCACTTTGGTAAAGGAAACATCTTCACACTTGTGTATTGGCTAAAATCTGCATTCTAACTAATGAGAGGGGTCTTTACTGCTTTAATTCTATTCACATTGCCTAAGGGGATTCAGACATTGCTTTGAACTTAATGGTTTCCTTTCTACTTAATAAAAGGTTCCTTTTGAAATGCTCCATTTCAAGAGTCTTCACTTTAAGTTAGGAGAGGAGCCCTTACAGTGATGCATCCCATGGCCCATCCCGTTCCATCCTGCCCCATCCCGTCCCACCTGCCACTCCCAATTGTACCCCATTGTGAGCGTCTCATGGCTGTTGTGTGCAGGGAAAAACCTTGCACAGCAAAGAAAAACTTTTTGTGAGTGTGAGGCAATTAACAACTTCTCGCATTCTAGAGAAGTTTTTCTTTACTGTGCAAGATTTTTCCCTGCACACAACAGTTGAGAGATGCTTGCAGTGGGGCACAATTTGGGGGTGGCAGGTGGGGCAGGGAATGGGGCATTGCAGGGTGGGTGGGCAGGGCATGAGATGCACATCTTACCAGAGACTGGCAGCTCCAGATCTTGCGGCTTTTTCAGGGTTTTCTTAATTAAAAAATGCCTCTCTGGACAATCTTGAAAACTTCTGAGGTTGCTTTAGGAGGGGGTAGTCGGGCAGCATTCCCCCCACTCCCCAGGCACCTGCAGCCTTGGAGCAACTTCCGATCCTTGCACAGTAAAGAAAAACTCATGATGTGAGAAGTTGTTAATCGCCTTGCACTCACAATAAATTTTTTCTCCTGAAGCTACCCCAGAAGCAACCTGAAAAAGTTAAGATGCGCATCCTGTGGCCCGGCCTGCCCCATCTCGTGTCCCACCTGCCACCCCCAAATTGCACCTCACTGAAAGTGTCTCTCAGCCATTGTGTGCAGAGAAAACCCTTGCACAGTAAATAAACACTTCCTAAGAGTGCGAGAAGTTATTAATTGCCTCACACTCTTGGGAAGTTTTTCTTTACTGTGCAAGATTTTTCCCTGCACACAATGTCTGAAAGACGCCATTGGATGGAGCTGCCAGACTCTGGTAAGATGCGCATCTTGCAATGGGGTGCAATTTGGGGGGTGGCAGGGGTTGGGACAGGGTGGGGCTGTTAAAGAAGGGGAAACAGGAGTGACTGACGAAGGGAGGGCGGTGGTAGGTAGGTAGAAATTTCAAACATTTTCTTACCTTTTCCTGTGGGCGTGGCTTGGTGGGGGGGTCGTGTGAATGAGTAGGCATGGACATGAGTAACATCAAGATGGAAGGTTTTATTAAGGGTAACTATGTATATTCAGAAAATTCTCCAACCATTTGCTTTTTCAAGTAGGAATACACAACATAGACAGAGAGTTATAATAATTCAGAGTAGTTAAAAAACATCCGGCCCAAATTAAATTGCAAATCTGTATCTGATTTCCACTGGTTCCTATATTGTTGTAAATTTCTGCATTTCCAATCCCAGATTTCTGGGGGTTGGGGTACTACTACAAGCCAACGGGGAAATTATTTCTGTATTTATTTATTTATTCATTCATTCATTCATTCATTCATTCATTCATTCATTCATTCATTCATTCATTCATTGTAATTTGTCAAAAGGAACCAAAGCATTCATTCATTCATTCATTCATTCATTCATTCATTCATTCATTCATTCATTCATTCATTCATTCATTCATTGTAATTTGTCAAAAGGAACCAAAGCAGGAATAATATAAAAAATACAATGACAGGGATGATAGACACGGGGAAACGGCCGTCCCCCACCAGGACCAAGGAGAGAGCTGCCACCTGTCTCCATAAGGTATTGTGGGAAAGTCCTTGGTCTAGGCCATGTTGAAGGAACTCAAGGACTTGAGCCACCAAGGCCCTGACCGGAGATAGATTGAATCTTCTGCACCAAGAAATGAAAATCGACCCCGTAGAGTTATAGATTCATGTTGTCGACAGGCGCCTGGTGGATATGACCTTGGGTGACAGATTAGCGTCCCTCAGGAGGCGCCATTCAAATGCCAGGCAGTGAGTTGGAGACACTGGGGCTCCTAGTGGTGGAATACCCCCTGGCACAAGGGAATCTCCTCCTGAGGAATCCTCCATGGGGGAGATACGGATAGTTGGACAAGGTCTGCAAACCAAGGCCGTCTTGGCCAATATGGGGTTACCAGGATGATGTGTGCCCTCTATATCACTACCTTCATCAGGGTTCCCTGGATCAGAGGGAGAGGGGGGAAGGCATAAAGGAGGCCAAGGGGCCATGGATTTCTGAGTGCATCTGTCCCTTCGGCATTTCAAGCTGGGAAGTGGGAGAAAAACCAGTTCAGTTGGGCATTGGTCGGGCTCATGAACAAGTCCACCAGCGGGTTGCTGAAGTGGTGGCAAATTCTGCGGAAGAGTTCTGGAATCAGTTGCCACTTGCTGTGGTCGACTGTTGCCCGATTCAACCAGTTGGCCTGATGGTTGGCTATGCCCGAAATGTGCTCTGATATTATAGAGGCCAGGTTCTTCTCGGCCCAGAGACCGAGTTTCTGAATTTCCAGCCAGAGACACTTGGAATAAGTGCCCCCTTGACAATTTATATGTGTCTTCATGGCTACATTGTCTGTCAGAAGGAGCACATGGTGGTTGGTTGTCGAGTCCCAAAATCGAAGGAGGGCCAGGTGAGCTGCCTTCAGCTCCAGCCAATTTATATTGTGATGCAGGTCTGACTCTATCCATCAACCCTGCGCCAGTCTGGAGTCCATCAAGGCCCACCAGTCATAGAGGCTCGCGTCTGTGGTGATCGTGATGCGATCCGGTTCCCAAAGTTTGGATCCACAACTCAGGGCTGGAGACAGCCACCACCTCAGGGACCAACGAAGGCCCAGGACAGGAGGACTGGGCATAGGGAATTGCGCATCTCTAGACTGGGTTTCAATGGGAATTAAGATCTTAAATCCTAATCTACATGTTAAGACTGGACTTCTACATCTAATCAGATAGGAGAAAAATACATACAGGTTACAGGTATTGAATGGAGGAGAAAATTGGTATTTTCTTTTGATGATAAAACTCTTGAATCAGATATTTTTTGCACCATTTACCTAATAAACTATAAAGAACAGAGAGATAAGATAGCAAGTAAGACACATTTTTAAGCCTGTCTTTATACTGCTCTGCTTTCTTTTACTGCAGAACTGATACTTAGGCTCTTAACTTTAGCCTGTTCCCATTTTTACCTTTTCCTACCATGAGGGAGAAAATTGAAAGATGCTTACTTTTTACTGCAGTATGTAAATCTTTCGATAAATCTTATGTATCATTAAACATCTAGGTTCTTTAGGCTTGGTTTCATTCATATAACCCTAGCCCTAATGATTGAACTGGAGGATTACAACCAAGGTTTCTTCTACATTTCCATGCATTTCAAATATGCATTTCAATTTCCTTTAATGTTCCCAAACCACAGCATTTTTTAAATTTCATCAGCACCATTGTTGGTTGCAGCACTCTTAATTATTTCATTTTGTACACCCAGTGTAACCAGTGAATTTTGAAATCTTCAAACATTAAGACCCAAGATTCTCTAGCATACAATAGCATCAATAAGTATTAATGATCACTAGGTGTGCATTTTGCTAGCAATGGTCATGCTGCTTTTGTGCAAGATGTATTGTGTCAATGCTCAAAGAGCTGAGACACTCTGACCGTTTCATTTATTGATGTCAACTGTGGCAAGTATTTTCCATTCTTGGACATTCAAGCCAAGCTATTTAAATCAGTCAATTTTCTCAAGCCAAGTTCCATCAAATAGATAAGTCCTGTCTAGGTGCTTGAGTCCCAATCTTCTGGGTTTAGTTGGGATGTGTTGGAACTTATAAATCCTGAGGAAATACGGTCCTTCAATTACAAACCCAGCCACCTGTTTATCATATCCATGACCTTTCTGGCTTGTAAAAGTTTCTTAGGACTGACCTGACTATGTTCATGTGATGATGTCAATTTCTCCAAGAGAGAGGGTGGTGACAATGGAATAATGGTTTTTATAAATCTTTCAGTGGCTTTCCATTGATTGCGATATCCTTCTGGATTGGGGATTGAGAAAGGGAAGCACAGTATTGCAGATGCTTATCCATTCTCTTTCAGGCAATTCCAGACAGTGTTGGCAGGGGGAAATAGTTGAGCCCAAAGCTCTTCACTTGTGAGATATTTCAAGGTTTAATATTGTTGCAGCTAAATGAGGCTTCTGGATGAGGTCATTCATTCATTGATTTGGTGCTGGTATCATTACTGTGCTGGTGATACCCAATGTACATCCAACTCATCCAAACAATTGCTGTTGCTTTTCTCCATATCTGGAGTCTATATAGGAAGAAACAGACTCAGACTTAATTTTAGCAAGACCGAAGATGGATGATATCTGGCTTCCCTATCCTGGAAATTTTCTATCTTTAGTCCTGAATGAGATAGCACTTTCCCATTTGGGACAGCATGCAAACCAGATTTTTTTCCTGAACTTGCAGCTCCTACATAAAGAACAAATAGCAGATGGGGTTAGGAATATCTTTGCATAAATCCATTTATGTCTGTTCCTGAACCAGGAAGCTCTTCAGGCAGGCCCTGATATTCTAATCACATTGTGTGTGGATTATTGCAATGCAATCTACATGGAGTTGCCTTTGAATACCACTTAGATGTTTCCAGAATGCAATCGCACAGGCAACAATGAGGATGAGGTCCTCACAAAATACAAGTGGGGGGAAAGGTTCTGGCATCTTACTGTTATGTGCCCTTTCCATTTATCTGTAGTAATCCTATATGTAAGGTGACCAGATTTTCAGATTGGTAAAGAGGGACACCTTTGAGGGGGGGGGGCTTGATTAAAAATTTTATACGGAGCAACAAAAATGTTCATATAACGCAAAAATAGTATTGTAATATTTTTTTATTTCAACATAACTACAATTTACAAATATAAATTGTAACTGTTGCCAAACATCAAAATTTTGATCATGTGACCATGAGGATGCTACAATGGTCGCTAAGTGTGAAAATGGTCGCTAAGTGTGAAAAATGGTCATCAGTCACTTTTTTCAATGCCATTGTAACTTTGGTCACTATACCACCTTTCTTGCCACAGTTCTTAAGTGAATAACTGCAGCTGATAAGTTAGTGACATAAGTGAATCTGGTTTCCCCATTTGACTTTGTCTAAAGGTCACAAAAAGCAATTACATGACCCCAGGACACTGAAACCATCATAAATACGAATCTGTTGCCAAACATCAAAAATTTGATTGCGTGACCATGAGGATGCTGCAACGGTCACTAAGTGTGAAAATGGTCGCTAAGTGTGAAACATGGTCATCAGTCACTTTTTTCAATGCCATTGTAACTTTGGTCACTATACCACCTTTCTTGCCACAGTTCTTAAGTGAATAACTGCAGCTGGTATTTTGTATTTTGGATAGAATCTTTTTTTAAATAGTCTAAGACAATTTAAAAAAAGAATCCACACAGAATAAATTGAAGTAAAACTATTTTTAAAAATTCTATGCACAATATATTTCAAAGTATTGTGCATAGAATTTTAAAAAATGGTTTCACTTCAATTTATTTTGGATGGAATCTTTTTTTTAAATAGTCTAAGACAATTTAAAAAAAGAATCCACACAGAATAAAACGATTTTAAAAAATCCTCTGCACAATAAATAAAATATTATTTTAAAATACATTAAAAAAATAAAAGAAAAAACCCGGCTCACTTACCAGCAGGCAGATACTCCAAGTCAATCCAGAATGATGTAGATGTTAATACAAAGAACTGAGCAAATTAAAATGGTGAAATTATTAGTCCCAGGGAAATATTTTTCAAAGAAACTTTGCCACCATTTTTTCCACACGAGCCGACCTCCAACCTCCGTGCCCCTCCCCTCCGGAAAATCCAGGAAGGAACACTTGTGACTTCTCTAGCCAAGTATTTCCTGGAGCTCTATGGTACTGGGTCATTTTTTCTTATAAAATGAGGTAAAATGGCGGGGGGGTTTCCGTTTTCTTGCTTTAATGTTTTAATTATATCTTCAATGAAAGTACTGAGACAGTGAGAGAGGTTAGTTAGACAGAGTGTCTTTTGTCTTGCCCCGGTTAGGATTTCTTAAGCAAATCCACTGGGCTTTCAACATGAAGCCAGAAAATCGGGACTTTTTAAAAACATCCTGGGACACGGGACAAATTGTTAGAAATCATGACTGTCCCGCCGAAATCAGGACGTGTGGTCACCTTACCTATATGCAACTGAAATAATAATTAGAATATTTTATTTGGACTGCAAATTATATACATGTAGGAGCTGCATGGCAGTCAACTACTAAAAACTGGACAACTTAAGTTTTAAGTTGACATGAATTCATGTGGGTGATTTTGAGCCAGTCTTGGAACAAAGGCAGTGGCAAACTGCTTCCAAAAATGTTGCCAAGAAAATTTCAGGGATTCATTCAAGCAGTTACCAAGAGTCAAGAATGACTCAAAGGAACATACACTCACTACCTTATTAGACAGCAGCCTGAACTATACATTATTACATTATTCTTAAAGTGCTTTTTATGACTAAAAGCTAATTTACAGGGGGGGGGAATTGAGAGATTGTTTAAGTGAGGACTCTAGGACTTGGAAATATATGGTGGATTAGCACTTAGTATCAAAATGTGTATGCTAGCAGAAAAAATATAAGAAAAGGCAATACAAATTTGCTTTGGTTTCAACTTGTGTGTGCACCAGAGGTGGGTTGCTGCCGGTTCAGCCCAGATCAGCCAAACCGGTTGTAGCAGTGGCGAGAGGCTCCACCGACCCAGACGCTTCTGTGCATGCGCAGAAGCTTTGCGCATGCACGGAAGCATGCAAAGGAGCACACCCAAACCTGTAGTAAAAGAATTAGCAACCCACTTCTGGTGTGCACACACATGTGCATCTGTAAATATGCAGGGACAATCTTGGAAGAAAAATGTTCTTGTGACTGAAATAAAAATGTCTGTTTTAAGATGGTGCTAATCGTATCTAATTTGATTCATATTTATACTTCAATTTGATTTTTTAAAGTCTGAATGGCATGCTAATTAATCAGAATGACTGGAATCTAATTATTCACTGTCTGTTAATAGAAGTTTTTAATGAGCTGAATGAGGAGCACAGATTTATTAGATTCAGTGCCTCTAACTCAAAAGGCAATATGTTTCACAAAGTTCATAGTGCATATGTCAGGTCCCATAGATTCCTATAGGGACACTGTCATTCTGGTGGGAGGGGGAGGCTTGTGGGATCTCTGTATGGGGATTCTGTTTCTATTCCTTGCTTTGCCTTGCTGTAACTATTGGGGACCATGGGAGGAGGAATGGAATGTGCCTCGAGCCAGCTGCCTTATCTTGTCTCCAGAGAAGAGCAGCAGCTTTGGAGACTGGCATTTATCACCTTCTTGGCCTGAGATTCCTATAACATCTTCACACACAGGGATTGGCTCAATGATGCATTGGACTTTGGAAGGGGCTCAGTTTTAATCTAACATTTTGAGCAGGAAAACTTAATTCCTGCCTAGATTTCTTGCTATCACAATCTTCCAATAAGAGTTTCCTTTTGAAGCGTCTTTCATTTCAAGAGTTCTGCTTTCTTGAGAAGATTGGTGAGGCAGGATCTTACAGCTTATTTGGAACATGCAGAAGAATAGAAGCAAAGTTGTATGGGAAAAAGACTTGTGACAGTTGGAATTCTCTGATCATTTTCACTGGGATTTCTAGTCAAATGAGTAGACATTTGCAAGGATAATCAAACCACATAAAAATATCCAGAATTAAATGATTCAAAAGAACAAGTACAGTTTATTGAAGAAGTGCTATTCTATAATAGAAAATCTGCAATTCTGTCTTCATGGAAAGTTGTGAGATGAGGAAAAGGAGGAAGCATTTTTCTTTTGGATCAAAACTAGTAATATAGGCTGAAGGAGATAATCCAAGAGTCATCCAATCAGGGAAACAGGAAAAAAAAACCTAATACTCCTAGTAGTTAACAGGATAACAAATGTGAAAAGTCTCTACTTTTGGAACTACATCTCCACCACAAATTCCATTGTATAAATTGGATATTACCAGTATCAAATTAATCAATCAAAACATGAAAGCCACCACTGAGACTTGTATTCCCTTCTTGAAACTATCTACAGTAGTCCTCAACTTACAAACATTTATATAGTGACCATTCAAAGTTACAACAGTGACTTATGACTGTTTTGTACATGTTGGTGTGTATTTATAATGGTTGTAGTGTCCAGGGATCATGTGATCACATTTTGCAACCTTCTTACAAGCATAGTCAATGTAGTCAGATTAACTTTGCCGTTTACAACTGCAGTGATTCACATAACAAGTGTGGCAAGGAAGGCCATAAAATGGGGCATAACTCACTTAATAATTGTTTTGTTTAGCAACAGAAATTTTGGATTCCATGTAATTATAAACCGAAGACTACCTGTATAAAAATAGCTGTTATAACAGCTAATAGTTTATCGTGTTTTTCTGTAAGAAAAGTTGGAGGCAACACAGATTGGGCTCAGTTTCCTAGTTAATATCAATATTCCATATACCAGTAGCATGTGTAAAAGAGTAGAACCAAGACGATTAAAAATATCTAGAATCAGATATTCAGGATCAAAAGGACAGAAGAGTTATTAAACTATAGTTTAAAGTTCTAGATATTAAAGAAGTTTCAAGCTATGATAAAAAGATATACGAGTCTTGGTGAGTCTAGGCAAGGAAATGTTTTCACGTTGTTTTTAAAACAGACTAAAGGAGAAGAATTTTCCAGTCAGAGAAAGTAATCTATTATCAAGCCCATTGTATTAAAGCACCAACAATGAAAAAATTTCTAAACATTTTATATTTTTATTTCAAGATTAGGGATATAGCACAGAATCTTGGAAACTACATAAAAATGCTTAGCTTTCATATGATTTAAATAATAATAATTATTATTATATACTTTATTCATTAAACATGAAACTCAGCCAACTGTACATCCAAAAATGCATTACAAATACCAGTGACTGGTGCTAATGGTTGATACGGTTTGCTGCCAGTGTTCTAGGTATCAACTAAGTACCTTCTTAAAATATAAGATGTTCTGAGTGGCGCAGTTTTTTGCAGCTCTGCTGCAAAATTATAGGAAGCTGTAATTTGTTGATGTATCTTGTAAAATTCTTGGACATGGTGCCAAGTGCCCCGATGACAATGGGTATCACTGTTACATGCTTCATCCATAGCCATGTAGTTTCAATGGCCAGGTCGTGATATTTCATTATTTTTTCTAGTTCTTTTTCTTCGACTCTGGCATCTCTAGGAGCAGTGATATCAATAAACTGTACACTTCGGCCCTCTACAACTGCGATATCTGGCGTGTTGTGCTCCAAATGACAATCCGTTTGTATTCGAAAGTCCCACAAGATCTTCACCTTCTCATTTTCGATAACTTTTTCCACTTTATGTTCCCATGACTTTCTGGATACAGGTAAATCATATTTTTTACATAATGAACAGTGGATTAATTTAGCAACTCTCATGTCTAGCTTTGTAATCAGTTTGTGAATTTTGCTGCATTTACATATTAAATGTGAAACAGTTTCGACTTTGTTACTGCAAAGTCAGCAGTTTAGATTGTCAGTGGATTTTTGTATCTTTGCTTTCATGGCATTAGTTTGTAGTGCTTGTTCTTGAGCAGCCAGTATTAAACCTTCCGTTTCTTTCTTGATAGTTCCCATCTTAAGCCATGACCATGTCAAGTTGTCATCACATTTTCCTTCAATGTTTTTGAAGTCCTGTCCATGCAAAGCTTTGGTTTTCCATCTATTTAATGTCATTCAGCTGTTTTTCCTTATATTCTGCCTTTGTTTCTGTTGTTTTTATGCTGTTCTCTGTTTTCACAGCCTGCAGCAATTTTTCTGTACTTTGGTTCACATAATCATTCAAACTTCATTTTTCTCCTTCTACATTTTGATGGATTTGCAATAGCCTCCTGCCCCCTATTTTTCTTGGCAGGTATAACCTGTCGATGTCACTTTGTAGATGTAAAGTGTGGTCCATATTCAAAAGTTTGCATGTTTTCCAGTCCAAGTTTTCCAGTTCAGGCAGAGTCCAGTTGATGATTCCAGCTGAGTAGCATATCACTGGAACTGCCCATGTATTAATGGCTTTAATTATGTTTCCAGCATTCAGCTTTGATTTTAATATTTTGCGGACCCTCCTGATGTATTCCTTTTGCGTTGACTGTTTGACTTTTCCATTCAAGATGTTATCTGCTTCCAATATGGCTAGGTACTTGTAACCATCATCCTTTGCTAATGCTTTCACTATATTTCCATTTCCCAGTTCTATTCCTTCTGGTTTTTTTTTTTTCATTTTTCCTTGCCTCATGGATAATAATATAGCACATTTTTCAAGCCCACAGTTCATTTTGATGTCACTGCTGAACAGTTGAATTGTGTTGAGTATTGATTTAAGTTCAGTGGGGCTTTTTGCATACATTTTAAGTCATCCATGTATAGTAGATGGTTTATCTTGCCATGTTGGCTTGAGATTTGGTATCCCAGTTTTGTGTTTTGTAGGATTATTGTCAGTGGAATTAATGCAATGTTGAACAATAGTGGTGAAAGTGAATTCCCTTGGAAGATTCCTTGTCTGATGTTGACTTCACCAATGTTCTCCCCATTTGTTGTTAGAACGGTTTTCCATTTTTGCATATTTGCTTTCAAAAATGTACAGATATTTTTTCTGATTCCAAAGTTTTCCAGACAGGTGTTAATCCAGCTGTGGGGTAATGAGTCAAATGCCTTCTTGTAATCAATCCATGCCATATTTATATTTGTTTTTCTTCGTTTTGCATTTTTTAGTACCATTTTGTCTATGAGCAGCTGATCTTTTGTTCCTCTTGATTTTTTATAATTTCCTTTTTGTTCTACTGGATACAAACTGTTTTCCATCAGATGATTGAATACTGAATTTGCCAGTATCCTTGGAAAAAGTTCGAACATTGTTGGCAGACAAGTAATTGGATGATAGTTGCTTGGTTTTGTGCCTTTTTCTGGATCTTTCATTATCAAGTATGTTCGGCCAGCTATTAACCACTCTTTGCTTGTTGCATTTTGAAGCATTTGATCAAATTGAGTGGCCATGTGATGATGGAGGTTTGTCAGGTGTTTTAGCCAGTATCCATGCAGTTCATCCAGGCCAGGTGCACTCCAGTTCTTGATCTTCTTTGCTTGTTTTGCTACCATGTCAGTTTTTATTACATTTTCCATCTTGTTTTGTGTTGTTTTGTTGTTGAATATTTTTGATCCAGGAGGCAGTGTTGTTGTTTATCCACTGGATTTTCCCACAGTTCTTTTCAAAAGTTCAAAGTTTGGATTCGATTTTCATCAAGGTAGAAGTGGAATTTTGTTGGTTTCTCCTCATCATTAGTGATGGTAGGTGACTGGGTTGGTTCTCAGTGCTAAGCCACTACTGATTCAATGACGATAATATCATAACTGTAGGACCTGCACCAGATAGCTGTCCAGTCCCAGCCACGGCAGGAAAGAGGCCCACCTTCTTGTTTCATGGTAGTAATTATTATTATTATTATATAAACAACAATGAGAAATCACAGCTGCCAGTTGGTGTTGACCTTCATATGCATCAAGATCTTCCCAAGAACCTGGGATGCTATGTATAGTATCAGCATAGTATGTGTGAATCCAAGTAGTATGGCCTTTTGCAATTGATACATGAAAATTTTGTTAATTTTGTTTTCTAAATGCCATCCAAGATTTTTTCAGATAGCAAGCCAATATGCTGATTATCACTATGACCACCAGAGTCAGTTTATGCTATAATCTTACCATTTTGATTTTCAGATCTTGTGTGATCTTCTCCAATTCTTTGCCTTCTACTTTACTATCCCTGGTATTGTCACATCAGTTATTCATACTTTTTTCTTTGCAACCACAGTTATAGCTGGTGTGATATCAGCCAAAACTTACATAGAATTAGACAGAATCATAGGACTTAGAGGTGCTCTAGTCAAACTCTCTGCCCAAGGCAGGAGACCTTATACCATCTCAGACAATCCATTTATCAGTCTGTGATTGGAATGCCACAATATTTTAACCTGATAATTTTTTACCACTTTTTCAACTCTGTTTCTACCAATTTTTCATTACTGATACATATTTTTACAGTTATTCCAATGAATTATTTTGGCAACGGTGTTATTTTGTTCTTTATAACACTGGCCAACAAATATTTTGCTTCCAGGTCACCGCTTATAGTTTTTTGACTGCTAATCACAAAAACAACCTGTAATTTAACCTATCATATACATTTTATAGATTTTTTTACATAATAGTAATGTAAATACTTCAGTCCTTGTTGGCTATGCTGCACACATATGAAAACATGGAACTATCAAGCACAACTAGAATAGCTATGGAGATCTAAATGGAATGGCTCTGCCCACTTTGAATGCAGCTCAGATATGCCAATTACTGTGATTACATATGCAAATAGGACAGCCATGTACGAAAGTCACTTTATATTGGAAAGAAATGGCCACTTCAAAAGAATTTGGTTCCAGGACAGAATGTGCCACATAAAACACTTGTTGATCTGACAAAAAAAATTATGCCTCCACTTCTTATAAACTCAGACTCAGCAACTCAGAAGAAGGAAGGTGAAGGTTTTCATTGAGAAAGATGTTTCCAAGAATATGGGACATTGCAGCAAGATGCCAAAGCTAAGGAAGGCTTTTTTTGTGGACAGGTCAGATACATCATCTGTCATGCCCCAGCATATAACTTTTATATACTATTGTTGCTCTCTGGCCCAATATAATGGCCGGAGAGAAAAATACCAAGTATATTGTTTGAACCAGTGGTGAGATTCAAATAATTTAACAACCGGTTCTCTGCCCTAATGACTAGCTGCGTAGGCATGGCCAAGTGGTCATGTGACTGGGTGGGTATGGCTTGTTGATGTTACTCATCACACCCAGCCCCACCTCCCAGCCATTTGCCTCAAAGACCTCCACAATGTACAATTTCCCTCTCTATTTACTACTACTGAACATTCAAAATGGCCCAAAAAATCCCCCCAAACAACCCCAAAATGCCCCCAAACTGGGCCAAAAACAGCTCAAAAACAGCCAGGCAGTGATGGGATTAGTCAGTTCGCTGAACTGGGCAGAATCGTAACAACTGGTTCTCTCGAGCCAGTCTGGACCGGCTGAATCCCACCTCTGCACTCAGGATGCACTCAGCCTTCAGTTTCTTTTTTAAAATATTCAATTTGTAAGTCAGTGCCAGGTTTATCTATCGATTTTCCCCTTGATCTTTTGTAGAAATTGGCCAAATAAAACTTCTCCTTGCCAGCATTCTATTCTATTTATTATGCTATTTAATATTTATATTTTGTTTCCTATATATTCACTAAGTTCCAATTTTTAATTTGCATCAATGTTTGTTCTTGGCTATCTTTTTCATAATCCGCCAATGCATGCTTTTCTTCTTTGACGGTTTGTGTAACTTGAAGAAACTTCTGCCTCCATTTCTCTGAGGCAGATATATTATCACTATGGGGATATAATCCATAGTAAATAGTTATCAGTTTTCCTGTTTTTGGGTCATTATTCCTGAATTGCTTCCTTATTTCTTGGTTGTTCATATCCTATTTTCTGTTCTTTGCAGTACTTCCCCACGTTATCTCCATCCTCTAGTCTCAATAAGGTAAAGGATTCACAGATTAGAATGGTTACTGAACTATATTTCCAATATTGTCTATGCTACAAAACAAGAAAATCTATTTTGGATGTAAAAAAAAATATCACTGAAAATAAAATAAACAATAAGACTTATGGATGTATCATCACTTTTTGCTCTCAAACAACAGCATTTGAAACAACAGATAGCCTTAGTTCTTCATATTCTAAGCAGATACACCTTTCTATCACAAAATAACCTTGGCACCATAAGGAGGAAATTAACCTTTTTTTTTTTACTTAAATCTGCCAGATTTTGTAACTTTAATAATTATGAGATACAGATTGAAAAAATACATTGTAATTGTATACAAGAGAGGTCACAGGTTTGTGCATTGTCTGATAGAATATTGAAAAAGAGCTATCATGGAACATTTCTAACAGATGTTTTAAATTCATTTTTCTCAATTGCAGTTAGTGCTAGTTCTATTTTTTTGGCTCATATGCTAATCGTTTTATCTGCCTCTGAGTAGTTAATGTCATTTTAAAAAGCCCAAAATACTTGAGTGCTTTTCCTTGGATGTTGACCTGGAATTTGGAGTCTACTGCTATAAAAATGATTAAGGGATGCAATGATAATATATTTAATTCTCATATCACTTAATGCATTACATTACATAGAACCATCTATCATATAGTTATTTTCACTTTTTGCTGAATTTGTTTGAGTGACTTGCAAAACATTTGGACTACAAGTAGTCCTTAACTTACAACAGTTCAATTAGTGTCAGTTCAAAGTTACAATGGCACTGAAAAAAGTGACATGACCATTTTTCAAACTTATGGTTTTGCAGCATCCCCATGGTCACATGATCAAAGTTCAGATGCTTGGCAACTGACTCATATTTAAGCTGGTTGCAGTGTTCTGGGGTCATGTCATCAATTTTGTGACCTTCTGACAAACGAAGTCAATGAGGAAGCCAGATTCATTTACAACCATGTTACTTAACAACTGCAGTGATTCACTTAACAACTTTGGCAAGAAAAATTGTAAAATGGTTCAAAATCCACTTAATAAATGTCTCACCACAGAAATTTTGGACTCAATTGTGGCCATAGGTTGAGGACTACTTATATTTAAAATTTTTAACTGGACCAGGAAAACTGAAAATATCAAATAGTTCATGAAAAAATTAATAGGATATGACTGCATCAGAAGAAATATTCAGAAAGCTCTTTGCTGATTATGTAGTAGTGAGTTGTTAACTTTGACAGGCAACTCTTCTTTGCTTCCTCTTCCTATTCTTCTCTAGGTGTCTCTGGTCTGTTTTCTCCCTTCCCACTATTCTACCTTTTGCCATACTAATTTTGAAACATTCTTTCTCAGTCCTTCAAGTATCAAGTATCTGTCCTCCAGGTCTCCAATAAATCAAGTACCGACTGTCTAAGTGTCTATAATGCTAGTTCCATTATGTTTCCTAGACCTATGTTCAAGGTCCTCTTTAGTAAAGACATAGCTGAATACCTGCTCTCAGTCATAGCCATTTGATTTCAACTGATATCCATTAGCAGATTTAAAAAATGCAGGCCTCTAGTTAGCTATACCATAAAAATGATAGACTTAAAATCTCCTGGATGTATACTTAGATATAGTTTAAGTATTTCTACAGAAGTTAGTATTTGTGAGGGCTGGGTAGAAGAGACTTCTCATCTGTTCAGTCTGCTGGGTACAAGGCAGGAAAGTACCATATTTTTCGGAGTATAAGATGCACCTTTTTGCCTCAAAAAAGAGGCTGAAAATTTGGGTGCATCTTATACACTGAATAGAGCATTTTTTTTGCCTCCCGAAACCTGCCCATTTCATCAAAATGGCCGTGCATAGCCTTATGGAGGCTTTTAGAGAGCTCCTGGGGGCTGGGGAGGGCAGAAATGAGCAAAATACAGCCCATTTTTTTGCTCCCCAGCTCTCAGCAGCACTCTATAAGCTTCCTAAAGGCTATGCATGCAATTTCTTTGACAAAAACAAGGCCATTTTTGTGAAAAACTGGCCGTTTTTGGGAGATTTGCAGAGTGGAAAAACCTCCTGCCCTTTCGGAAATCTCTATAGTTAGAGTGGTGATGAGAATTAGATTGATCAAGTGCTGTGCCAGCAGAAACAAAGTCTTAGGTGCTCTATGTATGTATGTATGTATGTATGTATGTATGTATGTATGTATGTATGTATGTGTTGTGACTCAGCAGATGTCTGCTGTGAGTCTTTTCGGGATACAAGATTCATTATGCAGCTGGGGCTTGTTAGAAGCAAGTTTGGAGATAAAAGGACGGATGCTGCCATGCCCTAGTCACTGGAGTCAACGTTCCTTCATGCGTGCCTTGGTTTGTACAACATTGTTTGATCATCAGTCATGGTTTATGTAAGATTCACTTGGATAAGTGCTCTGTCTGTCTGTAACCCTGATTCATAGAGACTTCGGAAGAAGTGTTTTGCTTTCGTTTTCTTCAAATTGAGTTGCCGTAAGAAAGATTTGTTTTCATTACGTTATCTGGTCAAAGACTTGTATTTATGTTATTTTTTGGGCTTGAAGCCAGTTTGAACTGTGAACTGATAAAGAAAAGTTCCTTTTAAGTTTGTCCTTGCCCTTTGTTTTCAAGCCGTGAAGGGGGGGGGACATAACATGTATGTATGTATGTATGTATGTATGTATGTATGTATATATATATGTATGTAAGCGTTCCAAGTATGATGCAGAATTAAATCAGAGTCCAAGGCAAAACGATCCTTAAAGTTCCAATTTAATAAGTCAGACATCTTCTTATCTCAAAAGGTTTTCTCATAATTGTTCACTGATATTTTATGCTGACCTGGTCAGGTAAGCGTTGGGAATCAGTAACCCCGCACCAGACCCCATTGCCGGGGTGCTGGTGATTTATTTTAAAAGGAGAATTGGGATGTCAGCATTCCAAGTATCATGCAGAATTAAATCAGAGTCCAAGGCAAAACGATCCTTAAAGTTCCAATTTAATAAGACAGACATCTTAGCACATCTGTGGAATCCCAATTCTGGAAGTTCCCACCCAGTTGAAAATTCATAATCTTGTCCCCACACCCACAAATCCATCACATGGTCCAATCTTCTTCTTCTACACCGGCATCTCCACTCAGCTGGTTCCAGTCAGGTGCAGAGGTGCGGAGACAAAAGATAACCTTGGGCTTCTAGAAAAGAATGACAACAACACATTCCACAATTCTACTCCTTTCTATTCCCCCCTCCCAACTACTACACTAATGAAACAGCATAATGAAATAAGAGAGAGTGTGGCAGGCCATAGATCCTAAAAGAGATATAACTGCAGGCCTGACAATGTGTATGTATATGTGTATGTATATATATATTCGTAGATTTTCATGGGTGTAGGTATGCTGGTCTTGTTGTATTCGGGTCTTTTCCCGATATATATATTCCTCTATCTACCTACCTACTTTCTCTCTCACTCTCTCCCTACCTACTGTATTTCTCTCTCTCTCTCTCCCTCTATCTACCTATGTATCTACCTACTCTCTCTCTCCCTACTTATCTACTGTATTTCTCTCTCTCTCTCCCTATGTATCTACCTACTCTCTTTCCCTACTTATCTACTATTTCTCTCTCTGTCTCTCTCTCTCCCTCTCCCTACCTATCTACTACTCTCTCTCTCCCTACCTCCCTACCTATTGCATTTACCTACCTACCTACCTACACACACACACACACAAACACAGACACACACACACACACACATATATATACCTAACTACTCACTCTCCCTTTCTACCTACTGTATTTCTCTCTCTTTCTCTATCCCTCTATTTACCTACCTACTTTTTTTTTTTTAAAAAAGCCTCTTCAAAACCTTGGTGCGTCTTATACTCTGGTGCGTCTTATACTCTGGTGCGTCTTATACTCTGAAAAATATGGTAGTATGTTCTTGGACAACTTCTTCCTAGCCATCTTCCTCATTTGACAATAGCAGTTTATTTATTTTTATTTATCAAATGTCTATTCAACCAGCTCATCTAAGTGACTCTTGAGAGCAGATCACAACAAAGACATACTTTATTTTGAGCAGAAGAATTTCAAAGCTGCTTGATGGGTAACGTCCATGAGGCAATCTTTTTTCTTTGGCAGAAAGGAACTTTCAGGCTACCTGAACTTGGCTCATAAGCCACAGGCTAGTCAGAAAAACAACCATATATTTGTGATAGAGTGCTTCAGCAAAATAAAGACAAAATGGAGAGGAAACGAAAACAAATAAGTAGAATAAGGCATATTGAGCTTTTCCCCTCTTGAAACTATATTTCTAAGCCAGAGTTGGCAGAAGCAACATTTTCTATCCTCAATTTTCACAAATTGCACCACCAACTTTTAAAACAACCTCTAAAAACAAGTGATCATTGCAGTGAGGGGTATTGTACACATGCAACTGCTCATTCTGCGGCTTTTTCTTTAAAATAACAATCTTTTCTAAAGTAATATTAATACTTCCCCCAACTTCTATCCCAACACAATGGGTACTCATTTCTTCAGGGGAGACAGTTCTGTATTTCATTAGTCTTTCTGAATTGCAAAGAGGAAAAATGTAAAATTAATGCCTAACCACAGAAAGCTTCATGCAGGGGCTGAGAAGAATGGTGTGAGATGAAGCAGGGCAACATTGTGCTAAGTTTGGGCTTCAGCCAAACTCTGTTTCTTGCCATTTTAGAACCTCAGGGAGTTTGTTTTGGGCGCTTTCTATTGATTCAGTTGAGTTGTAAAATGATCTCAAACTTAATATTTAGCCTGCCGTTCCTTTCCATTTATGTATATTCTGTGCCTCCTACCCATGAGAGCTTTTTTGAAATAACAAACTGAATATTTTTAAAAAATGAAAAGAAAAGGGGATAAAAAGAAATGAAACTTTTCTTAAATAACACCCATAACCATAACAATTAAACCAGCTCAGCTCTAGGGAAGGAAAAAGGTTTTATGCTTTCTCTCTCCTCTAATCTACCATCTAATAAGGCTCCCTCTACCCTGCTGTGCACATTTGTAAGTAAAAGAAATGATATAGAATGTATTATTGATCTTTCCTAGCAGAGCATCAGGAATGGCACTACATAGTTCATTAAACATTGACAGATTGAGATATTGCAGCTCTGAAACCTGTAGAGATGACAGTGACTTTGTGCATTATAAATATTATATTTTATCCTCTAGAGAACTTTCCAAAACTAAAAATCAAATCTTTTCTAAGTTTCTCACCATATTAGTCCTGCCTGGAGGTGATTTTTCTAGAGCTTCAAGAAGCCATTTCAAATATTCTCATTAAGTATGGTTAAGTCTTAGATTTCTGCAAGGACAGCAATGATGATAAAATGTTAAGATACAGCACAGTATTCCTCCAGTCATATCTGTTATAATTTATGTATATGTTATAAAACAAAATAATTACCCCTTTGTAAGTAAGTTCTCTTTAAGCACACTGCCAATTTTGAGAGGTCAAGTGAAAAGCAATGATAACATTAACCATAAAAACCAAATACACAACTGTTGGGACCGTTAATCTTAGCTGCTAGGTTCCATGCTTTTTAACTCTGAAATCCTTCAACTGGAATGTGAAGAAACTTAGTTTTAAAATCTACAGTCTTAGGTTAACATTATAAATGGAAAGTCACACTTCCCCCATGATTATTTATACATCTAATAATGCCATTGCTATGCATATGTATCCAATGTCTTTCAGCTAGTAATTGTTACTTGCTTTCCTGCCACTACACAAATAGTATAACCTCACACAGAATCACACACATCAGTGTGGTGTATGTCACACCCACAAAAGAATTAATCAGATCTCATTTGTTGCTAGGAAACAGACTTGACCTTGGAGAATGTTCAGTCACTGAGGGCATTCTAATGAAGTACGGCTTGCAATCTGAGTTTTATCAGCAGAGAATATTGTCGCCTACTGAGAGGAATTGTATGGACTGAGTTCCTCTAGATCTTGAACACGCACTTTAATGGTTAATATTCTATAAATAAATTAATTAGTTAATAACAATCTTCCATTGCTGATCAGTTACAGAAATCTTTTGAAGCATCTGGTGCTCTACAGATATTCTGATAGAAAGGTTTTGTTCTCATCTTCTCATAAGAATTAACCCCTCACATCCTGGACATAAATTGTTTCAACTACCCTCAAAATGACATTGTAGAGACTGCACACCAAGACACCTAGACACAAGAGCAGTTTTTCTCCCAAACACCATCACTCTGCTAAACAAATAATTCCCTCACCACTGTCAAACTATTCACTAAGACTGCATTACTATTAATATTAGTCTTCCTATCATTCCTATCACCCATCTCCTCCCACTTATGACTTGCATGACTGTAACTTTGTTGCTTGTATTCTTACAATTTATATTGATATTGATTGTTTCCTGATTACTTATTTGTACCCTATGACTATCATTAAATGTTGTACCTTATGATTCTTGACGAATGTATCTTGTCTTTTTATGTATACTGAGAGCATATGCACCAAACACAAATTCCTTGTGTGTCCAATCACACGTGGCCAATAAAGAATTCTATTCTATTCTAAAAAAAAAACCTTTAGCCAAATTGTAGTTTAACAATGGATTTTATTGTGTGCGTTTCATATAAATGATGCTTAAAATGGCTGGCACTTTGGGCACACATGATATATTTAGTCAGAAAAGAAACTTGATGAGTTGGTTGCTGTTGTCAAACTTAAATTCTCAAACATTTGGGAGTACATTTTAGTCATGATATATTTTGCAAATGAATCTTTAATCACTGAATTATTAAAGTGAAAGGAACCATTAAAATCCAAATCCTAATTGTGCTCCATACAAAAATACAAATGTAAAGCATCCCCAAGTATATTTATTCAGCTTTTGTTGAAATACTTCCAGTGAAGAGTGATCACCTGCATTCACTATGCCTTCCACTTTTTAATTGTTCTTACTACTGGAAAGTTAACATTCCATGGAAGTTTATCTTCCTATAATTTAAAATCATTATTCTGTGTCCTGTACTTTGAGATGATAGAGGAGAAATTATGGCCATCTTCTGGTTATTCCTCTTTAGGAATTTGAAAGGACCATTTACATATGTTTCCCAATCTTTTCTTTTAGGTTGGTTCCCAGTGTATTTATCCTTATTAGTTCTTTTGTTTCCATCTGTTCTATTTGTGTTTATTTGTATTATTCTTTAAGTATGCTGCTCATAACCAGGGACAGTACTCAGAATGGGGTGTGTTCATAATTTGAAAATTTCAATATTTAATATAACTGGGACAATCTCAGTGCAAAGCAGAAGCAAAAAATTGTTGTTATCACAATTGTTGAGGTACATTACTTCTCTCATGTATATGAAATCAATTCTATCAATTGAGAACTCTTCTTTTAGTAATATTATGAAGATAGTTTGGAAATTAGTTTGGTTCTAGCCTAACTACATCTCTCTGCACTTCTAAAAACCCGAACAAACCACTTGGGCTTCAGTTTTCCATCCATTTTATTTTTTTAATAATAAGATACATTTAGGTTAAAGATAATTATTGGAAATAAAGATGTGTTTTGCCTTGTAAGTTGACAGTTTCTAATTTATAAATAAATATGAAATATTTGATAAAACAGGGATCCTGACTTAAATCATATGGGATCAATCCGTGAAAGTCCCCCCCCCCCCAAAAGGGAAGACATTTATTTGAAGATTCAAGAAAGATTCAGAGCTCCCAGGCAACTCCTTGTTTTCCATTATGCAGGGATCCAGAGTGACAGAGTAGAATCTTAAACACGGAAGAGTGAGCCATGAGAAAGGCATAATAGGTGTCAGCACTCTTAAGCATATCTCTCAAAAGTACATTGAACATATAAAATCAAAGTCAAAATAAAAGAAGTATGTGATATTGAATACAATGAATCTTCCCTAAAAAGCAAAATAGGCTGAGACTAGTAGAATAGAATGGAATGGGAATGGGAATAGTAATAGTTCTCGAGTTATGAATGTAATGGAGCCTGCCCATTCTATTTGTAATCCAATGATTTGTGGGAGTGAATCTTGTACCTTGAATGAGATTACTCCTTGCTTTCACCTACACACTTGCTAATTTAATGTGTGGGCAAATGCACAGTTTGTTAAGTGTACATGAGATATCTCAGGATGCAGAAGGCCAGGGCGGGGAGGGGGAGGTGTTAGTGATGAAACAGGTCACCTACTTCAGACTACCCAAGGCCTCCCACAACCCACAGATACCTCATTCTCTCTCACCTAGGGTCCCCACAATTGCTTCCTCTCCATCCTGCAATGCCAGGTGATTTACCTTTTGAAGATCTATCTCCTCTACAGCCTGTTTTTTGTCTGCTTCATCCTTTTGTCATCAAAAGGTCTGACGAGGCCTCGGGTGATGAAAAGGGAGGCCCAGAATGCCATGTGCATCTTCCAGGCCTCCTTTCTTGCCGGAGATCCACTTGGCGAGACCTCTGGTGATTAAAAAAAGGGCATATGTGGCCTTCAAGGAATCCTTTCTCGTGATAGATCCACTTGGTGAGGCTTTCAGTTATGAAAAAGGAGGCCCAGAAGGTCACATGGGGCCTTTGAGGCCTCTTTTCTCACCAGAAAGCCACTTGACGAGGCCTCTGGTGATAAAAAACGAGCCTTCCCTCTATTTGCAAATGTCCAGACCTCAATTCACAGAGAATAGAGGCCTAAAATACAGATCACACTACTAATCTTGCATGATGTGGTACATAAAGCCTTTGTTTTCTATTAATGCACTGAAAGCCTGAAGAAATGAAGCAGGGAAAGAAAGTGTGACGGAGAGAACTGAACTCAAAGTGAGTCTCCACAGGAAAAGTTCCTGTGATGACCTGGCTCAGGAGGGGGACTGAGAGACTCTGCAAATGTTGCAGAGTCTCTGGGGTCATTCGTAAGAGCGAACAAGAGTGAATAGAATAGAATAGAATAGAATAGAATTGGAGGTCTTCTAGTCCACCACCCTGTTCAAGCAGGAGAATCCAAACCATTTCAGATAAGTGACTGTCTGGTCTCTTCTTAAAAAACCTAGAGAGCATGGACCTCCTGAGTCATGGGAAGCGACTGCCAGCGATTCCCTCAGGAGCGGGAAGGTTTAGAGTTAGGAGGGCTCGGCCCCCTCAGAAGCTGCCAAGCACTTGAAGCGGAGGAGGAAATAGCCATGTACCCTTCTCCTGCTTCTTTATACTGCCTTAAGGGAGTCCGTGGGCAGAGATCAAGCGGAGGAAGCCAAAGTATTCCAGCTTGGTTTTCTGGGATGACCCAAGGCACAGAGAGATGGCTTGGAGACCAGGGACTTATCCCAAAGATCTCTCCATGTGCGTCTTTCAGGCCCTTCATCTGCTCTGGTCCCTGGAGAAAGCAGCATGGGCCCCACTCTAGCTAGCAAGCCCCCAGCCCAACTCTCCTGCCCAAAAGGCCATGGTCACCCAGGAGGACTAGCTCACTTGCCATGCCCATCCAGGCCCTGCAGCATACGGTCCGGGCACTGGTCCTGCCTGCCGGGGAAAGGGGCATGATGGAACTCATCCATCCAGGTGGGGCTGGGAGGGTCCAAGGCAGCTGTTTCTCAGAGCCCCCTGCCCACCCACCCACGCCCTTAAGTGTCGCTGCAGGTGGCCACAGTTTCGTGACCACTCTCCTGGATAACATCCAAGAGGAGCAGAGCAGAGCAGACCAGAGCAGAGACAGCGTACTGGGCAAAGTTTGTCCTGCCAGGTCCTAAGTCTGGAATGTGCCTTCACCACCCACACCCAGGAAAATGTGCTTTGTGTGAAGGATCACGTGGGAGCCACTGGCTGCTCTAGCCAAGCTATGGCTAAGGGGCGGATTCATCTCCCAGCTAGGGCTGGTCTCAGGAATCAGGGTGGGGTGTGTGAGGAAAATGGGATCCCACCTGCCCCTCAGCCACCCCCAAATTGTGCCTGAAAATCTTACTCAAGCCTGGCAGCTCCACAGCTTCTCTCTCTCGGCAGCTCTGTGCAGGGAAACATTTTGCACAGTAAAGAAAAACTTCTCATGAGTGCAAGCAATTAGCAATCTTTACCTTTCAACATGTTCCCTGCAAATACCAGCTGAGAGATGCAATGGAGCTGCCAGACTCTGGTAAAATGTGCATCTCATGGTGGGCCACAATTTGGAGGTGGTAGGTGGGGCAGGGGATGGGGTTCCTGGCATCCAGGCCAGCGGCAAAAAAGTGCCCCGGGTGCTGCTGGACTCTCCGCCCCTAGGCTGAAGCTTGGCTGGAGCACCTAGCTGCCCCCGTGTGGTCCTTTGCACAAAGTGCATCTTCCAGGGTGCCGGTGCCTTCCAGACTTGGGATCCAGCAGGAGAAACCCAGCACACTGCCTCTGCTCTCCTCCTCTCGGCTGTTATCTGGGAGAGCAGCCACGAAATCATGGCTGCTGGCAGCAACATTTCGGTGCATGGGGGGGGGGGAATGGTGGCTCTGAGAAGCAGTTTCCTGGGACCCTCCCAGCCCCACATTGATGGCGTAGTTCCCCTGTGCCGAGTCCAGAAGGGGAGTTTCCCCCCCTTCCCCCCTACCTTCCAGGGTTACATAAAAGTGAAGGCTTGAATGTTCCAAGTCCTCCCACCATAGTTTTCACTAGCAATTTTGTAAATAAATAAATAAATAAATAAATTATACGTTACCCAGAAGTTCTGGTACATTGACATGAAATGGAAAAAAAATTGACTATAGAAAATGATAACGACAATTGAACATCTTCAGCAATGGCCACCACACTCTGGGCTCTCCCTTGCCCCAACAGGGATTTAGGAACTTTGGCTTGGAAAACAAAAACCCTTTTCTGGCAGTTCCCATTTCCTTCCTTTCCTCCTCCAACCATTGGAAATGATTTACTTCTTCAAGAGCCAGACTCAGGGTAACGTTTTTAATGTAGAACTGAGACAGGACTAGTGGTTTCTAACAGCCCCTCTCCATGCTAAGGGAATTTTTCCCAGAGAAGTCGAGCCCCAGGTTCCTCCTATTGCATTCCGTTTTTGTGCTTTTGGGTGGAGGGAAGTGGGCCCTGCACTCCGCAGCTCACCCTGGCCCTGATTGGCTGAGCACCTTCCATCACCACCACTCAACTTACCCATTGTAGGAATTTGATGAAGTGATTGGCTCCTCTGCTCCACCCAAAGGCACAAAAATGGAATGTAATAGGAGGAACCCAGGGTTGGGTGGGGTGCATGTTGCTATGGGCAGCTGGTGGTAGCCAGGGCGAGAGCCCTGCTGCTTTCCCCCTCCCTCACTGCACCTCACCTTGCCTGCCCGTTTGTGACTCCTCAACCTAGACACGCCGTGGCGAGGCGAGGCATAGAGGGTATAGAGGGCCGGCAGAGGAGACAATGAATAGCAGCAAAAGTGAGCAAGAGCTCAGCCCGGGCGAGGCAAACTTGCAAGAGGAAGAGGTACCTGTCCAAAAAGGAGAGGTGGTTGTTGAATTGGCTGGGGCATAGTGGAGGCTGTTAAGTATTCATAAGTTCATGAATATGTATGAGCCATGCAAATGGCCTCACTGTTCTTGTATTTCAGCACCATTGTGCTGGCCAGCAACAGCCTCCTGCGTCTGGATTGGATAGGACGCGAGGGAGGCTGTTGCCGGCTGAATGTTTGTTTCTGATTGGTTGAAGCCCGTGTATATAAGGTTTTGGCGGGCTGGTTATGAGTTGAATCGCTGTTATACTTAGCTTGGAATAAAGCCTGTTCTGTTGTTCACCCTGTGGTCGCGTCCCTCATTCCGAACCTCAAAACTGGCGACGAAGGTGGGATTAGCGATTCCGCGACACTAGGTGAAAAGAGAGAGACAGACAGTTAGCTGCCGTTCCAGACCGGCAACGAACGCTGCCTGAAGAGGAAAAAAATTTTTTTTTGTGGCCTCTTGATATCTCTCCCTCAGGATGACATCTGCTTTGCCTCCATTCGCCCCTTTTGGTTCCGCCGGGGAATCATGGGAGGGGTTTATGGAAAGGTTCGAATGTTACCTGATCGCTTCCAAAAATCAGGCTCAAACCGAAGAGGAAAAATGCAGTTTTTTCCTCTCATGCTGCGAGCCATCTATGTTCGCCTCAGCAAGAGCCTTGGCAGCCCCACGGCCAGCATACAAGCTTGGGTGGGACGAACTCATGGCCAGATTGAAGAACCACTATGCACCCACCCCGTCAATCATCGCCCGCCGTTTCGCCTTCCGCAGACGAGTCCAAAAACAGAATGAATCAATCAGCCAATTTTTGGAGGCTCTGCGGACGGTGGCTGCCCAGTGCGAGTTCTCCAACCTTGAAGAGAATTTGGTGGAACAATTTGTGTGCGGGGTCCGCGATATCAACCTGCGGAGCCGCATGTTCCGAAATCACCGAATTACACTACTGCAGGCCGTGGAGACTGCCCGAGCCGCTGAACTGTCGGAGCAGTCCACGGCCGACATTGAACGATTGCAGATTGCCACACCGGACGCATCTCCACAAGCCCACATGGTCGAGGACGACATAACTTATGAGGATCAAGAAGAAGAAGTGGTGGCCCAAATGAGGACTGTGCCTAAGAGAAAGCCAAAGCCGCAACCTGCAGCCCAACCGGCGTCCGCAGCGCCCTGCCGGGGTTGCGGAGGCCGTCATAAGCGCCAGGCTTGCCCATTCTTAAATGCCATCTGTAACCGGTGCAAGGGCGAAGGCCATCTGGCCAAGGTCTGCAGGGCCCTATTGCCGGCACCTTCGTTTCTTCAATCGCCCAGCCGTCCCCAGGCGCAACCGCGCCGCCAGCAGCAGCGGCCACCGAAGAGAGCGGAAGATTGCTACCAGTCCACCAGCCAACCAGCTATTTTTGACAGTTCGGCGAGCCACGCCGTTGCAGGGGCCCGGAAGGTCTCGACCTCCGTCCAGCTGGAAGGTCAGCCGTGCCGGATGGAGGTGGACTCTGGCTCTTCCCGGTCCCTCCTGCCCTGGTCACTTTTTGCCAAGCTATGCCCTAAAGTGCCCCAGAAACGCCTAAAGCAATCTGAGGTCTCCCTAAGGGATTACCAGGGGAGGTTGATCCCTACGCTAGGATCCTTCCCCATCTCTGTATCTTATGGCCATTTCCAGGGGAAGCTACCCATCCTCATAGTCAGGGATGACCTGCCGGCCCTCCTGGGCCTGGACTGGTTCCCAGCCCTGGGATTATCCATTGGGGGGGTCCACCGGGTGGTTCCTAGCACACTCGAGGACACGTTAAGGGAATTTTCGGACGTTTTCGACGGCCAGCTGGGCTGTTATAAGGGAACCCCCATATCTTTAAGTTTAGACCCTCAGGTTGCTCCCATTAGGCTGAAAGCCCGCAGGGTGCCTTTTGCCTTAAGGGCCAAGGTTGACGCCGAACTTGACAAGTTGTTGGCGCAGGGAGTCATCGAGCCCATTGACCACTCCCCTTGGGAGACCCCCATTGTTCTCCCAATCAAACCTGACGGGTCGGTGAGGATCTGCGCCGACTACAAGTCGACGATCAACTTGGCCCTTCAGGCAAACCCCTATCCAGTCCCTGTAGTGCAACACCTGCTCCATTCCCTGGGGCAGGGTTGCACATTTGCCAAACTGGATATGGCGCAGGCCTATCAACAGCTCCCGGTGGATGACGATGCGGCGGCTGCCCAAACCATCGTCACCCATCGTGGGGCTTTTCGTTGTCGCCGCCTGCAATTTGGCGTTTCCGTGGCCCCGGGGATCTTCCAAAGCCTGATGGAGCGGCTGCTCCACGGGCTGCCGGGCGTAGTTCCGTATTTCGATGACGTCCTGATCGCTGCTTCCAGCCGCTCAGAACTCATCGAAGTACTGCGGAAGGTCCTCAGTCGTTTCAGGGGCGCGGGTTTAAAACTGAAGCGCAGCAAATGTTCATTTGCTGTTCCGAGGGTGGAATTCTTGGGCTTCATGATTGACGCCCAAGGCATCCACCCCACACCTTCTAAAGTCGCTGCCATTAGGAACGCCCCTGCACCCACCTCCAAGGCGGAGCTGCAGGCGTTCCTAGGGCTCCTGAATTTTTACGCCCCCTTTATTCCGCACAAGGCGTCACTAGCCGAGCCGCTGCATCGGTTGCTCGACCGATCCGCGGCCTGGCGCTGGGGGAGCCGCGAAGCGCATGCGTTCGCGGCTGTCAAAGAAGCTCTGACGTCAGCGGCAGTCCTGGTCCAGTACAATGACAGGATGCCACTGACGTTAGCTTGTGACGCCTCCCCCTATGGAGTCGGGGCCGTTCTAAGCCATGTCCTCCCAAATGGTTTAGAGGCCCCTGTGGCCTATTACTCCCGGACACTCTCCTCGGCGGAGCGTAATTACAGCCAGATAGACAAGGAGGCTCTGGCTGCAGTGTCCGGGATTAAGAGGTTCCACGACTACCTCTATGGTCGGCCTTTCACCCTTGTCACTGACCACAAGCCTCTCCTTGGGCTTCTGGCAGGTGACAAGCCGACCCCCCCCATCCTCTCCCCCCGAATGACTAGATGGACGGAGTTCCTGGCTGCGTATTCTTATACGCTACAGTACCGTCCAGGCAAGCAGCTGGGGCATGCCGATGCCTTAAGCCGCTGCCCGTTACCGGAGACCGACACCGCCCTAGTGCCCTGTCTCTCAGTCCTGTCTATCGCGTCTTCCGGTTTCCCGATTTCGGCCGCGGATGTCGCGGCCTGCACCAAGGCCGATCCGATCCTCTCCCAGGTCGCTTCCTGGGTCTCGAGGGGATGGCCAATGGACAAAGTGGCAGAGGGCTTCAAGCCCTTTAAAACCCGGCAGGCGGAGCTCTCCCTCCACGGGGGGTGCCTTATTTGGGGGGATCGAGTGGTGATCCCCACCGCGCTGCGGCCACAAGTCCTCTCCCTGCTCCATAAGGATCATCCGGGCATAGCACGAATGAAGGCATTAGCCCGTAGCTATGTTTGGTGGCCCTTACTGGACTCAGAGATAGCGGCCCAGGTGGGCCGCTGCCACCCCTGTCAGCAATCTAGGCCCAATCCCCCAGCCGGGCCGGCTCGTGAGTGGGAGGCTCCGAGAGGCCCATGGTCGCGCCTCCACCTAGATTTTGCCGGTCCCTTTCATGGCCAGAACTTCTTGGTCGTGGTGGACGCTTACTCCCGCTGGGTGGAGCTGGTCCTCATGGGCTCCACCACAGCTGAGAGTACGGTCCGGGCCTTGAGAAGGCTGTTCGCGACCCATGGGTTGCCGGACCTGATTGTTTCTGATAATGGGCCCCAATTTATGTCCACCACGTTCCAGGAGTTCCTGGCCATGCAAGGGATTCGACATGCGCCCATAGCCCCGTACCACCCGGCCAGCAATGGCCGGGCGGAGCGGGCGGTCCGCTCAGCAAAGGAGGCACTGGGCCGCATGGACCGGGGCGACTGGCAGGAGAAAGTGGCGGCTTACCTGCTAAGCCAACATTCCACTCCCTGCCCAACGACCAACCGAAGCCCCGCGGAGCTCTTGATGGGCAGGCGCCTGCGGACTCCCCTGGACCGGCTACATCCGTTGTATGCAGGGGATCAGCCGAGCAACCTGGGGGTTATCCCTTCCCGTTCATTTAAATTAGGGGACGCGGTATGGGCCCGGGCATTTTCGGGGCCTACGAGATGGGTGCCAGCCACTGTGACTGCCCTGACTGGCCCGTGTTCTTTTAGAGTCGGACTGGCTGACGGATCCCAATGGAGGCGTCACCTGGATCAATTGAGGAGACGCCTCCCACTGCCAGCCGGCAGCCCAGGCCCAACCGAAGCCGGCACCGACTGCCCGGAATCCCAGCGTGAGGCCTTCGCCGCTCCAGGCCTCTCCTGCCTACAACCGGGAGCTCAAGCCGGAGAGAACACACCACGGGCCTTCGCCACACCAGGCCCAACCTGCCCGAGCGCCCCGTGCCGGGAACGCCCACAATCAGCTCAAGCCGCCGCAGGACATTTCTCACCTAGGCCTTGTTTCCTCCCTCCCGACACGCCTCCTAAACATAACACTATCACAGTGGACACGCCACCTCGCCCCAACTCACCAGGACAGTTGAGCCCTCCTTCTGGGCCATCCCAAGAAGGCGTGCCTTGGAGCTACACCCCCTTCCGGGAGGAGCTACCACAAGGAGGTCCTCCTCCGCCGACGACTAGTGGAGAACTGCGTAGATCAGGGCGGGTCCGGCACCGCCCCGCCTACCTGCAAGACTACGCATGCTCCACCCGCGGAGCATGCGCAGAACTGGGGGGAAGGGGTGTTAAGTATTCATAAGTTCATGAATATGTATGAGCCATGCAAATGGCCTCACTGTTCTTGTATTTCAGCACCATTGTGCTGGCCAGCAACAGCCTCCTGCGTCTGGATTGGATAGGACGCGAGGGAGGCTGTTGCCGGCTGAATGTTTGTTTCTGATTGGTTGAAGCCCGTGTATATAAGGTTTTGGCGGGCTGGTTATGAGTTGAATCGCTGTTATACTTAGCTTGGAATAAAGCCTGTTCTGTTGTTCACCCTGTGGTCGCGTCCCTCATTCCGAACCTCAAAAGAGGCTACCTTGAACTTCTGGAAAAAAGACATAAAATTAATCTAACAAACAAACAACATTTAGTACTTCAGGGTTTATTTATTTATTTATTTATTTATTTATTTATTTATTTATTTATTTATTTATTTATTAGACTTATATACTGCTTCATAGGGCTTTCAGCCCTCTCTAAGCGGTTTACAAATTTTTTAGAAAATTGAGTCAGCAACTTGCCCCCACAGTCCGGGTCCTCATTTCACCCACCTCGGAAGGATGGAAGGCTGAGTCGACCTTGAGCCGGTGAGATTTGAACCGCTGAACTGCAGATCACAGTCAGCTAAAATGGCCTGCAGTACTGCACCCTAACCACTGCGCCATCTCGGGGTTGTAAGGATTGGTGCAGGATTTGTTGATACAATCCAGAATTGTCTTTCTATGGGCCTTTGGGCCACAGAATTGCAATTGCAGGGCATAAGCGCATGCGTGCAATCTGGCTCTGTGATTTCTCATGGTCTGGGGGTGTTTTTTTGGATTGCAGCCAGTTCCTCCTCATCCCCTTATCTTGAGCCAGGATCAAGTGAACTTTCCTCCCTCCCTCCTGCCCTGCTTTCAGTCCAGTGCCTCCGCTTACATTTTTCCTGTCTCCCACCCTTTCCCTCTTGTTGTTCTCTTCCCCACACCCCCTACTCACCTGCTGGATTTATAAACATAGGCGTAGCCTCCGGGCTGCAAAGTTGAATGCTTTGATTCCCTCTAGAAAACTTATGGCTTTTCCACAACCTAAGTCCTCTGGCAGTCTATTTTTGGGAGTTTTTCTCCTCTCTTTATCCCCACTCCCTCCGTTGGAGTCCCAAAAATTTTTGCCACCGTTTTGTGGGCGTGGCTTGGTGGTGGTGGGGGTCATGTGGCTGAGTGTGCATGAATGACATCAAGTTGGCCATGACCACTCAGTCACATGCCCTCCCCACCTAGCCACACCCTCAGAACCGCTAGTAAAAAATTTTGAAACCCACTCCTGCTTTACATGATCTTGATTCTATGCCTCTGTTCATAAAACCTAGGTTTGTATTAGTTTTTATGGCTTCTGCTGCACACTGCTGGCTCATATTCAAATGATCATCCATTAGGACTCCAAGGTCCCTCTCATAGTTGCTGTTACAGATTAGGCCTCACCTAATCTGTACTTATACCTTTGATTTTCCCTGCCTAAATGCAAAACTTTGCTTTTTTCCACATTAAAATTTTCCTTGGTCGATAGGGTCCGTTTGTCAAGATCTTTTTGCATCTTTAGTTCGTCTTCTGTGGTGTTGGCTACTCCTGCCAGCTTAGTATCATCTGCAAATTTGATGAGTTCCCCTTCTATTCCCTCGTTTAAGTCATTTATGAAGATATTGAAGAGTACTGGGCCTAAGACGGAGCCTTGTGGTACCCCACTGCTTACTTCCCTCCATGAAAAAGAACTATAGTTCAGAAGGGGATACAATTGGCATTTTAAAAAACTGAGAAAAGAACATTCTAATTATGAATTCCAATTAAGTCAGGTACAGGATCACATCAGGCTGTATCATGAGGCTGGTTTTCACTCAGCCTGCTGGTAAGTGACTGGGTTTTTTTTTTCTTTATGCTTTTAATGTTTTTTAAAGGATATTTTATTTATTGTTTATAGAATAAGTTTTTTAATTGCTTTTAGGCAATGATTTTTTATTTATTGTTTATAGAATATGTTTTTAATTGTTTTTAGGGAATGATTTTTTAATTTATTGTTTTCAGAAAAGGTTTATTACAAGAAATGTTATTGCTTTTGGGAAATGTTTTATTTGTAATGCAATATGTTGCTTTTCAGTGTGCAGGTTGGTGCATGGTTTGGGAGATTTTGTGTGTTTCTGTAGTGAATTCACTACAGAAATAAACACACAAAATCTTGCAAAGCTGCCTTGCACCACCCTGGCCTGCCCATATAAAGGCAGCCATTTTGAGGCACATAAAATGTATGTGCCTCAAAATGGCTGCTTTTGTATGGGCAGGTTGGTAACTCTAACTCTAACTAACTCTTGAATAGCTACTTGGACTGACCGAAGTACTGAACCTAATTCATATATTCCTGTTTTTTTGAACCAAGGAATAAATTTCAGAAAAAAGAAATCTGTATTGCTCTGTGAATCTACCTATGACATTCATTCTTGATCTAACTTCTTAGATGAAAAACTATGTCTTTCTTGTTTGTTGGGGGACATCCTTCCTGAAAAAACTGTACATTATTGGGTGAAAACAGAGGTTCCTTCTGTTATTTATGTGCCTCAAAGTGGCTGCTTTTGTTTGGGCAGTTTGGTGCAAGGTAGCTTTGTGAGGTTTTGTGTGTTTATTTCTGTAGTGAATTCACTACAGAAACACACAAAATCTCCCAAACCATGCACCAACCTGCCCATATTAAAGCAGCCACTTTGAGGCACATAAAATTGTGGCGGCTTTTCTATGGGCAGGCCAGGTTGGTGCAAGGCAGCTTTGCGATATTTGGTGTTTATTTCTGCGTGATCCCTGGTTGTTGAGGTAATTGTGAGGTGGTTGCTTCTTGCAGCAATAACCTTTTATGTGACTCTATGGCTTTTTTCATATGTTGAGTTGTATGCTGCTTTGTGAAATCCTGCATCTTGATGGGTTTTTATGTCCTTTATAACTTCCCACAATGCCTTGATGGTTTTTATTCCAGTGGCTTTCTCTTTCCTGTCCTTAGAAAAAAAAACTGGTTTCATCTGCAGTCTTTTGGGGGAAAACTGTTATGCTTTTGGTGTTTTCCTGGCGCTGTCATAGTTTGGGTGTGTGTGTAATGTCCCGCAGTTATCTACATATTAATAATGATCAAGTACTAATAATATTTCCTTATACATTTTAGTGACCTTTCCTTACATAATTGGTGTTTTCTTTCATACTTTTAGATTTCTAATTTCTGTTTCTGTTAGTTAGCCATTGATAAAACAAATCCCACGTGAAAAAGTATTTGAAGCCTTCTTGATTTTAATTAATTTATTCATCCCTGCACATTCTAATATTTATTCATTTTCATATCTTTGTTTTTCCACTGTTGTGTACGCACAATTCCAGCAGCTGCTAAACATATGTTAAATTAAATATGTATTGTATTCCCTTTGAAATACCCAACAAAATATTTCTGGTTTTAAATCCATATCTTGCTTTACCATTGTTTCTAACCATGACACCACTAACTCTTGAATAGCTACTTGGTCTGTCCTAAGTACTGAACATAATTCATATATTCCTGTTTTTTGAACTGAGGAATAAATTTCAGAAAAAGAAATCCGTATTGCTCTGTGAATTTATCTATGACATTCATTCTTCTTGATCTAACTTCTTAGATGAAAAACTATATCTTTCCTGTTTGTTTCCTTCCTGAAAAGACTGTACATTATTGGGTGAAAACAGAGGTTCCTTCTGTTACTTGTAGTCCTCAGTTTACAACCACAATCGAGTCCAATATTGTTTTATTTCTTTTGCAGTTAGCATTATTTAAAAGGATGAAGAAGAGGCAACAGAGTATGACCGCTTTCTTCTCCAAAAAACAATAGAGGAGCAATCAGCTGATCCACAGCAGTCACCAGCACCACCAGTGCCGCCGCCACCACTACCACCACCACCGCCGCCACCACTACCACCACCACCACCACCACCACTACCACCACCACCACTTGAAGTAAGAGAAATCAGAAAGTCGATCTCCTCCACTGAAGTTCCAAAACTTCCTGACTGCTGAAGTTTGCAGCAATACAGAAACTTCAAGGACAAGTATGATGGACTGGCAGTATCTGACAAAATGTTAGGTTGTGAGTACTGTGTGAAACCCATGTTCTCATTAGAGAAAGGTATTCATATTTCTAGAGAGTGGAAAAATTTCCAGGTTGAGACAGCAGAGACAACTAAGGAGAATCAGCAATCATCTCTCAGGAAAAAAAAATGAAGGAATATTTTCAATCAAAAGCACATCTTATTTGTAGAGAGAACAGTAAACAATGGGAGCAGGATGCTTTAACCAAATACATAGATAAGTCAATTGACAAACATTTATCCAGTACTAGCAAACTATTTTTTACTGTTTACGATCTTGCACAAAGATGCAAACAATTCTCAGACATCAAAGGGCAGGTAAATTTGCTAACTACAATTGGAGTAGATGCGGGAGTAGGCTTGCATTCATGGAGATACGCAGTGAAAATAGTTGAATTCATTGCAAATAAAATTAAAACCACTGTGTTTTTCAGCATTATTACAAAGAATTTAAAGGTGTGTTTAATAATCGATGAAGCCTCAATGCTATCAATGAAAGCAGTTCTGAGAGTTTTTGTTAATGTTGAGGATTCTGAATGCCCAGCAACCATTTTCATTGAGCTGTTGGAATTAGAGAAACAAGATGCGGAAACCATATGTTCTGCAGCGATGGGAATTTTGCGTAAAGTAGGGTTTACCACCGAATATCTGTAGAAGAATTTAATAGCTTTCTGCTCCGATGGTGCCAACATTATGTTTGGGAGAAAATCTAGAGTCAGCACCAGAATATATCAAGACTTCCCAAACATTTTAATCTGGCACTGCTTGAACCACCACCAACAACTTGTGCTGGATGATGCGATAAAAGAAATAAAACAAGTGAACCACTTCAAGATATTGCTTGACAAGGTACACACCACTTTCCAGAAATCCTGCAAGAGCCAGAATGACCTTTTCCAAATCTCTGAACAATTGGGCATTGAAATTGTGAACATTGGCAGACTTTTAAAACTAAGATGGGCTGTCTGTAGTTTAAGGTCAACCATAGCTATGTGGCATGCTTAACCAGCGCTACATCAGTTTTTTCTGGGCAATGAAAGATTCCCAGGCATGGCTTCCTGTTTTGAAAATTTAAATTTTTTGAATGATTTGGCCTCATGATTGATGTTGTAAATGAGATTTCTCTTCTGTCAAATGCCCTGCAGGGGAGAAACACAGATATTATCAAGGCCAAAAAATTGGTATTGCGATCAATTAAAGCATTTGAAATGCTTAGATGGGGAAAGGGTCCATATGAAAAAAAAAAGGTTGATGGAATGCTAGCTTCAGAAGCCTTCAAAAACATTGAAGATGTAGTCATTCCATGGGCAGAAGCAGAGACAGCATTGATTGAATTTGGTGAAATATTTAATTATGAAATTTATTTGAACGACTACAGAGATTTTTTTGGAAAATGTGATCAAAGATCCAAAGACCTACAAAATTCCTGACAGTATCAAAAAAGCTAGAGATATTATCAGGACAATTGCTGTTAGTTCAGCAGAGGCAAAAAGAGGGTTCTCAAAAATGAACCTCATATGTTCAGAACAAAGAACCTGCCTAATTGTTCCAAACATTAGTAATCTGATGACGATAAGAGTTGTTGGCATGCCTGTTAAGAGATGGGACCTAATTCCTGCAGTGAAAAAGTGGCTCAGAGCACACCATCACACGGCTGATGATCCATGAGTGAAGACCAAGAAAAGTGCAATTGAGGAGTCTGGAAACCTAAGAACAATCTGAAAACATCTTCAACCTCAAAACCAATAACACAAGTAAGTACTTGAGTGTATCTCTTTCATTGTTTTATTCTTATGTAAGGTATAAGATCATGCAATTAGAGTCTTCTTTTCTGTGTCTCTTCTTTGTGCAGATTATTGGAGCAAGGTGGTGAGGTGGTGAAGTTGAAGACCAGCAAGGATAATCATCTTTCCTCTGTAAGTAGCTGTTTTATTGTTTTGTGTGCTTGTTTCATCCTGATGCAGTGCATGCAATTGAAGAATTCATTTCTGTGTCTCTTATTTTTGTGCAGGTCATTGGAGCAAGATAGTCAGTTATATTGAAGACAGGCAAGGACAATCATTTTTCCTCTATAAGTAGCTGTTTTATTGTTTTGTGTGCTTGTTTCATCCTAATGCAGTGCATGCAATTGAAGAGTTCATTTCTGTGTCTCTTATTTTTGTGCAGGTCATTGGAGCAAGATAGTCAGTTATATTGAAAACAGGCAAGGACAGTCATCTTCCTTCTGTAAGTAGCTATTGTTTTGTGTACTTATTTTATTCTTATTTAAGTAGTAAGTGCACAAAATAATACAGTTCCTTTTTTATATCTTCTTTTTGTAGGTCATTAATTGGGGCAAAGAATTCTGTTCTAGAAAATGACAGGACACATAAGCCAGCTCTTCAGAGAAGGAAAAGTTTATTTGCGCAGGTTCATAGCAAAGAATACATGGCCTGAACAATAAGTGAAATTCAGGAACTTCCTTATATAGTTTATCGCTTTCAGCTAAAGCCATCTGTTAGTTTTGGAAACACCCCTCAGGATTTGCCCTTGAGTTACAGAAAGTATGTCTACAGGATGTCATAATACATAGGTCAGCCAACGGACATACATAGCTCGTATTTTGAGGAACTAACAATATGTGTCTACCAAACAGATTAACAACCAAGCCAGCAAATGGGCTAAAATAGATGTTTTGCCTCAACATATTTCATGTACAGACTTCCTTCTAACCCGTGTCTAACCGCACTATGTCCTAAAAGCAAACCTTGCAATTTCTATGTGAACAGTTAAAGCTTAACATCATGAAACCCTAGTTTGGTTCAGGCTTGAGGCTTACTTTGGTTCAGCCTGCCACCTTAATTCAGTGACATCGACTAGGCCACCCCCACCTGGTCACACGACCACCCCGTCACATGATTGCCAAGCCACTCCCACCCAGTCACATGACCACCAAGCCACTCCCATAAAACAGGCCACACCTACAGAATAAGTTCTAAAAAACTTTGAAAACCATCACTGATTTGCAGATATCTTACTGAATCAGGGAAGGGATTCATCATTCCCCATTTGGTCAAATCCACAGAAATGGGAAAGAGGAGCATGGAAATGGAGAAGGCAGAGATAAACAGAAGGCAGGATGGTGGATATTTTGTGTTTTAAGTACAGTTTGGAAGAGTTCTTGCTGTGACTCTCATCCCCCCCCCCCCCCAAAAAAAACCCAATACCCTAACAATTTGATTTTGGATACTGTTGTGCATCTCTCTATTCTGATATTCTTTTTGGAATATGAAGCAAACTAGTTTTATAGTTATATACCATGTGTTATGCTTTATCCGGGTACCAAATTTTTAAATAATCACCAATCATTTAATAAAAACCAATATTTTCTCATATTTTTCTAGTTCTCATGGCAGCCATTTATTTATGTTGCCCAGCTTCCACATAGTGTTGGAAAAGTAACAGTGGATAGGAGATGTGCCAGTTTTTTTTTTTAATTTCCTGATTTTATTGGTCTACGTCTTCCTTATTGATGTTTCCCACAATTAAAGCAAAATGTCATAAACAATCCCAACTAAATGCAGAATCCTGGTTTCCATGTTTGTTGCTCTATGTGAACATAAACTAGGCAAGTATCACTTCTATTTATGGGTATACACATTATTCCTTTGGACTAGGGATGGGTTGCTGCTCGCTTTGCTACCAGTTCACAACCTGCGCGTATACCAGCCATGCACTGCAACCACTTGCGTTGTTCAATGTAAATTATTCTTCGCACATTCACAGAACAATTTACAGTGATCTGTGCATGCAGTCACTAAAAAACAAAATGGCAGCAGCCCAGCAGGGGCGAGGAAACCGGTTCAGAGGCATGTCAGGCCTGGGTCACTGGCAGTTCTGCAACCCAGGCCTGAATTCCGCTACCTGTTCGTCTGAACCAGGCCGAACCAGCAGCAACCCATCTCTGCTTTGGACCTATCAGGCAAGAGATCCTTATCTGGCCATCCTGCAAAGATTATTAGCAAGAATAGCATAAGAACATAAATCATAAGAATATGAAAAAACACAGTGATGGCCCAAGCATTATCTATTTCTGCATTCTAAGAGACTGGATAGTCACTTGTCTTAAATGGTGTAGGTTCTCCTGCTGGAACAGGAGGTAGGAAACTGAAAGAAAAAAGGAGCGTTTCTCCAAGGTGGGGGGGGGGGAAATCCACCCTTTGCCTTTAAAATTTTGCTGCTTCCCTGCTTCCTATTTGCCAGCATGTCTCCAGGTGATTTTTGTTCTGACTGGGTGATGAATTGGCTCCACATCCAGTTGCACAGGGCAACTTGTTCTGCATCCATCTGGCCCCCCTGGGTGCCCCCATCTGACCACACCCACCCAGCACCCCAGGTTAGCAGCCCTGAGACATCTGCATCAAGCCAGCTGTACCTAATGCTTCACATTGACCTGGCCACACCTACCCACTCATGCCTACCTGATGACACTCAGATAGCCATGCCCACTAAGTCATTCTCACCTGTCTGCAGTGATTGGCATACCATAGTTGTTGTGATAGATTGAGAAATAATCCCCCCTCGGAAACCCACTCCAGAGAAACCGGCCAAGAGAACCCTTGGCCACCAAGCCCTGGTGAAGCCAGCTAAGCCAGCCCCTTCCAGGCCTGCAGGAATGGTAAAGTGATTCAAGTGCAACCAACTGAGACATCAGGCAGCTGAGTGTCTAGCTCCCACTCCCATTCCTTGCCCCGGCCTCTGTCTGCAACCCAGGGAAGGTGGACCCCCAAGAAGCTGCTGGAAGTGGGGAGATTCACCGGGCAGGCCATAGATGTTCTTCTTCCCCCAGATGAAGGTGAGGAACCTCCAGCCAGTCACCCCCCTCCTGGGGCTGCCAGTGGAAACAGCAGCAAAGATGACCTGTTGGTAAGCGAAGCCATCTACCCCTTCACTATTAAAATCCAACTAGAGACTGGGGTGCAAGGTGATGTAGAGTCAGTGATAGTCACTGGCTGCACTAAGTGTCTGATCAGTCTCCCCATCATTGAGCAGCTAGGAATAAGCATGAGGCCCCAAGCCCTCCCCATACACTTTGAGCAAGTTGATGGGACACTGATAGGCAGAGTCCCAGCCACACTAGTCACTGAACTCATTAGGCTGGAGATGGAGTGTCACCGAGAGCTCATCTGATTTGTAGTCACCTCCAAATGACAGAGCCGGTAATATTGGGACTCAGTTCACTAGACAAGTGGTCCCCAACCATCACATGGGAGGATGGCTACTGAAAAATAAGGATAGGCATTGGCCCCTTACCGCCGGTCCCACCAAATAACTGCCAACAGGCGAAAAGCCCTAGTGGCCCCTGCCAGTTGGAAAATGTGGTGGCCACCATGGAACCACTGCCTGGCAGCACTCCAGTCCCCATAGAGTACCTGGACCTGGCCAACACATTTAGCAAAGAAGATTGCACTTTCCTCCCCCTTCATCATCCAACTGACTGCGTAATTGAGTTCGAGCCAGGGGCTAAGCTGCCAAATCCCAACATGTATTCCATGAGCTCAAGGGAAATGGCTGAACTGAGGAAATACATCAATACCAACCTAGCCAGGGGTTTCATCCAACCCGCAAAATCTAAAGTGGCTGTCCCTGTGCTATTTAAAGAGAAGGATGGGGGATGAGACTTAGTGTGGATTTTCACGTAATTAATGCTGTGTGCATGGAAAACACCTACCCTCTCTTCCTTATGAAAGACATGTTGAATCATCTGTCAAAGGGCAAGATGTTCATGAAACTAAACTTCAAAGAAGCCTATTACCGAATATGCATTTGGGAGGGAGATGAATGGAAGACTGCTTTTAATTGCCTGTTGGGTAACTTCCAGTTCAGAGTCATGCCTTTTTGGCTCCAAGGAGTCCCTACGTTCTTCAGGCAACTGATTAACAAGGTGCTGCATGAACACTTATACAAGGGAGTCCTAGTCTACTTGGATGACATTCTCATCTTCAGTGAGACTCTAGAAGAATACATCAAAGTAGTGCAGCAAGTGTTGAAGACACTCCTAGCTGTGAAGTGAAGTGTCAGTGGTTCCCAAAGTGGGCGGTACCACCCCCCTGGGGGCAGTGGGATGACTTAGGGGGTGCTAAGAGTCAAGGGAGGTGGCAGAGGAGTGCTGGAGGTTTCTGCTGTACTGTACTCCTGACTCGCCTAGCTTAGTGTGCAGGCGCTGGAAGGGAATGCGATGGGACCGAAAGCGAGAGTCCTTCCCTGCGCGGCTTGTGTGGAGGTGGTGATTAAGTCTCACCTCACCAGGAACCAGCGACACTGCACTTTTGGGAAGGCTTGGGTCTCGCACACGCCTTCAACAGGTGGAAGGGCTGGGTTCTTCTTCATCATGCAAGATTGGTAGTTAAAACTGCTCCTCCAGCTGCGGGGCTGGGCGGCCGTGAATTCCTAAACATAGTGATGGAGTTGTCTTCCCTGCTTCTCGCCAGCTTTGCCACCTTCCTTCTCCGCGGCCCACTGTTATTTAACAAATGGGTGTGTAGGTGAACAGCTTCACAAGAGCCGAAGTTCCTGTCCCACCTGACATGAGCACACAGAGATGCTCAACCGGTCTGTCATGCTGTGTAGAAACTGAGCTGCTGCCTCCGTAAAAAATTGCAGGGGAATCTGAAATTTTGGGATGTGATTCTAAGAGGAAGAGTGTCTACGCTGGTTGAGCTAAAAAAGAGGTTGTGGATTGTAATCCTTTCATGCTGGGGCAGGGCGTGATTTTGCAACTACTTCATAGATGCACTTGTTTTCTATAGTATTAGTATTGTTAATAGGATTCTTTTAAAAATCATCTGGATTAATAAACAATCTTAATCTTGCCCACTACTGGAAATACTCCAGAAAATGTGTTTTAAATTAGTAATAATTTTTATAGCATTAGCTGGCTGGCTGATCTGCTGAAAGAGGGAGGCACATTTTGTTCAGAATAGTTTGTGGAATTGAGACAAGTGGTTCTCAAGCATTGACACACCTAATAAAAGTAGCTTGCAGTGCAGTTTAACATCATGTCCTGACTACATCCTTGTGTTTCCCCCAAAATGAATTATCATTGCCCTGATCTCATTCCCAGTAATGAGTGAAATATCTTTAATCATTAGTTGTACTAGCTATAAAGTGGGATTTTTCCTCCTTTCCTATTGACTTTGCTTGTCATAAGGTCACAAAAGTGATCAACACGACCCCGGGACACTGCAACCATCATAAATATGAGTAAGTTGCCAAATGTCTGAATTTTCATCACATGGGAATGGTGCAATGGTTAGAAGTGTGAAAAACAGTCATAAATCAATTTTTTTCAGTGCCATTGTAACTTCATACTATCACTAAACTAATAGTTGTAAGATAAGGACCACCTGTATTTCACAAATTGCTAGGTAAGATACAAACTTGCTCTCTTCCTGCCTACATTCCAAACTCTGCTATCTCTTTGCTCTCTGAAAAGCCTTTTTCCTCCTGCTGCAGACTACAGGTAGTCCTCAGATTATGACTATAATTGAGCTCAAATTTTCTTTTGTTAAGTGAATTTTGCCCTATTTTATTATCTTTCTTGCCACTTGTTAAATGAATCACTGCACTTGTTACTAATGTTGTTAAGTGAATCTGGCTTCTCCATTGACTTTGCCTTATCAGAAGGTTGCAAAAGATGAACATATGACCTCTGGACACTGCAACCATCATAAATACAGTATGAGTCAGTTGCCAAGCATCCAAATTTTGATCTTACGACCATGGGGATGCTACAATGGTCATAACTGTCAAAAATGGTCATAAGTCACTTTTTCAATACCTTTTCAATGATGAAGATTTTGATTGTTTGCTGCTTCATACAGAAGTTAATTGGCTATCAAAAGGCAACTGTGTAAGATGCTTTTACAATCTTTTTGACACTGTTGTGGAGTTTTTAGAAGACAAGAATGCCTTGCTCAGTGGTGAACTCAAAGAGATCAGGCATGACATTGCTTATTTATTAGAACTATTTGCAAAGTTCAATGAAGTGAATTTGCAGTTGCAAGGAAATTAGGTCAATTCTTATTAAGGCCAAATCTGTCATCTCTACGTTTATTTTAAAGTTAACTCTATTCAAGCGCAATATAGGCCATCATGAGCTATACCAATTTCCGAGCTTCTCTGAGCTAGAAGAGAAAGGTGGGATACAAGATGATGATCTTTAAGTTTTTTGTGACCATTTGGACATGCTGTATAAAGATATGTCTGAGCGATATCAGGATCTTCATTTGACGGAAATTCCAGATTGGGTGATAAATTCATTTTCAGATCCTGAGGAAGATGGGGTAGTGGAGGAACAACTCATAAAGCTGCACAATGACATTGAGCTGAAGCCAAAGTTTAAGAAATCGTACCAAGAGTTTTGGTACAGAAAGAAATTTCTGAGTTTGTCCCAATTCAACTGTATTCCCAAATATTTCACTTTTTTACTATTTGAATATCTAATTTCTCCATTATTTCTTTTCTGTTTTTCTGTTATGTTTTTCATTAACATTTGTGTTTTATCTTTATTAATTTTCAATCCTGACACTCCTCCATACTCTTCTATTTGTTCTAGTAGTTTTTGACCTGTTTCTATTGAATCTTCAATAATAAATGCCAAGTCATCTGCAAACGTTTGCAATTTATATTCTTCTTTTTTAACTTTCATTCCTTTTATATCTTTATCTTGCTTTATCTTTCTGTTCAAAACTTCTAGTGTCAATATGAATAATAATGGAGATAGCTGGCACCCTTGCCTAGTCCCTTTTCTAATTGGCACTCCATTTACCATCACTTTAGCCTGTTGTTCTTTATAAATAGTTTTAACCATATTTATGAATCCCTCCCCAAAATCCATCATTTGCAGTTGCATTATCATAAATTGCCAATTTACATTATCAAAAGCTTTCTGTGCATCCAAAAATACCAATGCCATTTTTTTCTTGGGATGTACTTCATAATATTCTAATGCATTCGATATAATTCACATATCTCTAATTTGTCTCTTGGATAAAAAAACCATTTTGATCTGAGTGTATAAATTCACTTAACAGTCTTTTGAGTCTTTCTGGCATTATTGATGCAAAGATTTTATAATCCATGTTTAATAAAGAAATTGGTCTATAGTTCTTTATTTGCTGCAAGTCTGTTTCTTCTTTTGGGATGAGAGTTATATAGGCCTCCGACCAAGAATCTGGTATTTTTGCTTTAATAACAGCTTATTGAATACTTCTAGCATAATGTTGCTTAGCCCTTCTTGTAGTGTTTTGTAAAATTCCGCTGGTAATCCATCTGGAGCTGGTGTTTTCCCCCTTTCCCCCTTTTTATTTCTTCTATTACTTCCATCATTGTTATTAGCAATAGCAATAGCAATAGCAGTAGACTTATATACCGCTTCATAGGCCTTTCAGGCCTCTCTAAGCGGTTTACAGAGAGTCAGCATATTGCCCCCAACAATCTGGGTCCTCATTTTACCCACCTCGGAAGGATGGAAGGCTGAGTCAACCCTGAGCCGGTGAGATTTGAACCGCTGACCTGCTGATCTAGCAGTAGCCTGCAGTGCTGCTTTTAACCACTGCGCCACCTTGGCTCTCTCTATTCTCTCTTCTCGTGCCTATTTAATTTTTGCTGGAATCTTAGGTATTTCTGCCTTCTTTAGATACTGTTTTATGTTTTCCTCTGCCACTGTGTCTTGCTGGTATAGTTCCTTATAATATTTTTCTACTATTTTTTTCCTTTTCTTCCTTTTGATAACAAATATTCCCTTCTTGGTCTGATAATTGATTTATGAATGTTTTTTCTTTCTTTTTTTCATCTTGTATGCCAACCATCCTGATTTATTTGCGTTTTCAAAGAAATTTTGTCTTGCGGCTTTTACTTTATTTGCCACTTCTTCATTTTCTATTAAATTCAATGTATGTTTTTCTAGGTCTATCAAATCTTTAATTTTAGCATTTTGTGGTTTTGTAGCTTTGTAGTTTTATTTCCAGTCTCCTGTGTTCCTCCTTTATCTTCTTTCGTGTTTGTCTGTTTTGTTTGTTTCTTTTTCCTAGATAAGTCATTACTAGTCCTCTAGTATATGTCTTGCTAGTATCCCACACATTCTGTAGGAATGTGTTCTCCTTCTCCTTCTCTTTTTTAAAAAGTTCAATTCTTTTTCCATATATTGCTGAAATTCTTTTTCATTTAACAGATTTTGATGTAATGTCCATCTCATTTTTTTCTCTGACTTTTCCACATCATTATTATTGGATTGTGGTCTGCCCCATATGCTTGTTTCTATATCAATCTTTTGTGTTTTAGCAATTAGCTCTATTGTTGTCCAAATCATGTCTATTCTTGACCATGACATGTGTCTATTTGAGTAAAATGTATATTGTTTTTCTTTAAAGTGTCTTCTTTTCCATACATCTTGTAGATTTAATTCCTCCATCATTGTAAAGAATGTTTTAGGCAGTGTTCTCCTTAACTTCTTATTCAATTTTTCAGTTTTATAATCCAACTCATTATTTACTATCGCATTAAAGTCCCCTAATATATATATTTCTTCATATTCATATTCTATTATCTTTTTTTGGAGTTTTCCATATAATTCTTCTTGATTGTCATTTGGCGCATATATCGCCACCATCAATATTTTTTTGTTGTTATTCATCATTATTTCCACTATCAATATTCTTCCTTCTTCATCTTTAAATATTTGCTTTGATTGCATTGGCTTTTTTATGTACAGTGCCACACCTTTTTTTCTTTGATCAGCAAGTATCATATACAGCTTCCCCAATTTCAGATAATCCAAATATTTTTGCTTTTTAATATGTACTTCTTGCAGGCATATTATATCTAATTTCAATTTCTCTAATTTATTAAATGTCCTCTTTCTTTTTATGCTTGAATTTAGTCCATTTATGTTTAATGAGATTATTTTTATTTCTTCTTCCATGTCTTAATTATTTATCATTTTAGTTGATCTAGTCACTCTCATCTCCATTTGTTCTTTCATCTCTTTTGCTCTTGCTCCTTCTCTTAATGCCCTTTCTTCTTGTTCTTTAGCTAGTTCTCTCTGTTCTTTCTCATTCTCTTCTTGTAGTTTTGTTCCTCTTTCCTCTCTCAGTCTCTCTTCTTCTTGTGGTACAAAGTATTGTTCATAAAATAACTCTGCCTTCTCTACTGTACCCAGCCTATGTTTTTGTTCCTGCCAAGTTACTAAGTATTCCTTCTGGTATTAGCCATCTGAAATTAACTCCTTTTTTATTAGGCGTTTAGTCAAGAATTGATATTCTCTTCTTAGATCTTTCACCCTTCTTGGCACTTGTTTGAGGACTATTATTTCTTTAGATTTGTATTTTATTGTGGTATTCCTTGCAGCTGTTCTCAGTGTTTTCTTAGTAAATTTTACGTGTTCCTCTCTGGGTAATTTATTTCTTATAGCATATCTTGTATGGACCCTGTAAGTTTCATCAATCCCACTTAACATCTTTTCCTTGGATTCTTCCAGTCCATCTGCCAATATATCGGTGATTTTTTCTGCTAGATTCTCTTCCTTTTCCTCTTCGATATTTTGGAATCTAAAATAAAAATCAGCCTTGTCCATTTCTCACAAAATATTTATTTTTTCTTCATTTGTATCTATTGTTGTCAGTCTATAATCCATCTCCTCCATTTTTTCTCTGTTATTTACACTCTTTCTTCCATTTTCTGCAATCTCTGTTCATTTTTTCCCATTATCTCTTTAAACTCTTTCAAGTCTTCATCCACTTTGTCCATTCTTTCTTTGAGGTCTTCATGCATAGCCTGTAGCATACTCTTTAACCATACTAGCTTTATATTGTTGTATTGTTATATTTGATGATTTTTGTACCATAGGGCTGGAGGTTGTTGCTGTCAAAGAAGAATATGCTGTTATCTTCTTCATCTTGTTGATTTATTTTTATAATACAAATATCAAAAATGAGAAAAGATAAAAGAAGAAAACAAATCCAAATTTTGAAGATCACTTCTCCAAGTCTGGTGAGCCAAGCTTCAGGTTCTTGTCACCTTAATCCAAATGTAGTAGTAAAAGAAAAAAGGAAAAGGAAAGAAGAAGAAAAAAGACCAAATTCCAACAAAAAGGGAAAGGAAAAAATCCTCCCAGCTTCAGGTTCTTGTTACCCAAATCCAATTGCCGTGGAGAATAGAAAGACAAAACAAAAAACAAACAAAAAACCCCCAAATTCCAACAAAGAGAGCAGAGAGAGAAAAAATAGTAAAAAATTAGCCACAATTGTAAAATAAAAATATATCTTTAATCCCTCTTATTCCCCCCAACTCTAACAGTAGGAGAGAAAAAGAGGAGAGAAAAAGGATAAAGAAAGAGTCCTCCGGGATTGGGCGGCCTAGAAATTTAACAAATAAATAAAATAAATAAATAGATAAATAAATAAATAAATAAATAAATAAATAAAACCCATTAAGTGGAAAATTACAAGGAAAAATCAAGAAAGAAGTTGATTTAAAAAAAGGAACCAGGTACAGATCCACTGAAAGAAAATAACTTCCATTCTTAATATAAGCAAAAGCTCCACAGTTCCAAACAATTCCAAAGCAATTCCAGAGATCCAAAGTTATAATCAGGAAAGTGGAAAACAAAAGCACCAAAGATGAATACACAGCTGGCGTTTTGTCTTATGTGGCAGTTTTTATCACCACTCTGTTTATCAAATCACTATGCCTTGTTCAAGGCCACTATTTAGAATATATTCTCTCTGTTGCCACTAAAGGGCACTGTTGTTACTGAAGAAAGTAGTTAGGGGGGAAAAATTCCAACAGCAATCTCAGAGTTTCGATTTCTTCAATATCAATATCAATATTTAAAAATTTCTCTCACAATCAACTCTGTCCAGACTGCTCTCTATTTCTCCAAACCATCCTCCCAAAACTACTTGATGAATCATTTATTTATATTGGCATTCGCTTCTCCACCACCGCTCCCCCGCTTTTGCCTTCTCTCTTTGTTCTCAATCAATCAATCAATCAAGGAGGAAAAAAACAAACTTTTGAATACAGTGATTATGTATTATCACCCAGACATTTCAAGCCACTTTCTTCTCTCTTTTTGTGAAGCCACTTCAACTCTGAGCTCACAATGGCTGTCTTCCTAGCCACCTGGGTCGAGAGCTATTGCAGATGTTCCAGTGAGTTTGTGATGCCAGTGATCTCATTCCTCACTGTCCCTCTAAGACAAATACCAGCCTTCAAAGAGCCCCCCCCCAAGGTGGTAAGATATCGCCACTCCTCCAGAGCCCGAAGTTTGTGTGCATACCATTGAGACACTGGCCCCTCCTCCTCTTATCATAAGAACCTTGAAGCCTTAAAGACACCTTGGAAGTTTTCCCCCAAACAACTCTGCTGGGCACAATACTTTCGATGATTCAAATTTGAGCTCAAATATATACCAGGGCGGAAGAATATGCTAGCCCATGCGCTACAAATTGTGGTGCAAACCACTACTAGGGGCCAAGCCAGATGCCGAGCCGTACCCTTAGAGGAGAAGCTGACAGCTGACTTAAAAGCAGCACTTCCAACAGATCGATGGCTTGCAAAGCATTGAGAGACTTTAATCATGAGAGAAGGTCTACCTTGGAAAGGGTCCAAGCTATATGTTCCCAGCAGCTTGAAACTTACAACCCAGTTTGTAAGTCTTATAATACAGCCATGACTCATGGTTGAGCAGCCACTATGGATTTCTAAAAACCCTCCACTTGGCTCAGAAGCAATTTTGGTGGCCCAAGATGAAATCAAATGTGGAGGAATATGTGAAAACATGTACTACTTGTAGGGTGAGACACACTATGAAGTGAAAAAGATTTTAGACTCTAAATTACACAGGGGCAGATTACTAGATACTAGTTCATTGGAAAGGATATCTTTTGTCAGAAGCTACCTGGGTTCAAAGTTGGGATGTCAAAAGCAGATGCATTAGTGAAAGAATTTCATGACAAATTTCCCCATAAGCCAAAGGATCCTCGGGGGGGGGGTGATTAACATGCCACATGATGACTGAATTAGCTCCCTGCCTTCCTCTCATCCCAGAATACAATTTTCAACTGAGGGGGATGGTGTCCTGTCAGTCCTGGAAGCTATCTTTTTCATTGGAGCTTCAAGGCTGTCACATGTAGTGCCTGAGAAAATTGGAGGGGAGGTTGCAAGGAGCCAATGGAGGATTAGTCACAACAGCATTCTTTTCTATGGGAGTCAAGAACACTCACCCTGCACCTGGATGGGAGTGACTGAGGTTGTCTCCAGTTGGGATGTTGAAATGATTGGACCATGTGATGGACTTATGAGCATGGGGAATGGATCTTTAACTTTCTTTTGGGTGGGCAAAACCCAGAACTCTCAAATTCGGGTTTTCCCAGATGTGCCAATATGACATCTCTAATAAAATGGAACTTTGAGGAATTGCTAGCCTCTGGGTCTTCTGGGGGTGTTACTTGGAACCCTGACACTTATCTCAGATAAACTCTTAGGATTTTCACATGAACCCTTCAGCAACCAATGGGACACCTGCCTTTACACAGGAACAGGAAGCTCTAAGGTGGCGCCCAAGAGAGGGTATAAATCTCTGTCTCTCTGTCTTCTCTGTCTGTCTGTCTGTCTGTCTCCCCCTCTTCTTCCTTCTGGTCAGCTACCCAGCACTTCAAACCCATATGGTTCTGTTCACCATTAAAACCATCCTTCCAAGCAGTCTCCATGTTTCCAGTGTCTTTCTCCCCACTTAGAACTGAACCCAGATGGACATTTCTTCCAACACTACCTATGTATATATGTGTATATATCTATTATCTGAAACTTGCTCTCACTATCAGTCTTCTAGACTTGTGCGCTTTCCACAAATGTCAGTTTACACCTGCAACCCTCTTCAGGAAGCCTATCTGTATTAAGTGATTGACTGCAATATTTTGTTTCTTCATGGCTTGCAATTTCATGTTTTGCATGTTTACAGAGGTTTTTGCTTAAAATATAAAAAAAATCTGGAAATAAAAAAATTAAATTGTTTTTTAAAGTTAATATCTTCTTTCCAAATAAGTAAGCCAGCACTGCAGTTTAAATCAATTCACCTTTTATGCTTGCAGGAATAATTATTAGTGGAATTTGTTCTAAAATTTTACAAACTATATGCAATGGAAAGCAGAAAAAAAGATTAATCTCATGACTGAGAGGTGGATGATTGCTTCAGGATTGTTTCCTGTGCACACTTTAAAACAGGGATAAAAGTCCATTTCATAGTCCTTTTAGGATAGACAGAAAGCAGGAGGAAACTAGCTTTTTTGTTGTTGTTTTCAGATGCTCTAACAATAATGTACCAAGGTGAAAAGATCAGGAACACTTTATACACATTGTGCTAATTACTGCAAGTACTTAAAGTTGTAATTAGCTTATTATACTGCAGAGAACCTACCATGGCATGTTTTTCAAAAGAATTTATCTCCAGATTATTAGTGGAAAGCTAACAACATCTGCTTCAAATAAAATCAACCAATTAGCACAGGCAACTTCACATAGTTTGCAATCAGAGAATTATATTGTGCCAAGTGCTAATTTCAATGTGAATACTATCTCCTTCTTATATCCCACATTTATCTGCCAGCACAGCTGGTGTTTAACACCATTGACTTCAGTAAAGTCTCCAAAAACTTATGTTAATTTGAAATAACCTAATCAGAGTATGCAACACAGAGTGAGGTTGATGTCTGCTTAATTAAAATTGACCTTGTCATTTCACTCCATAAAAAATACAATTGTCTTACCATTTAAAGTTTTGTTAACATAAATATTCAGGTATTGTATATGAATGTTTAAAACAGTCTTGAAACTGTTTCTGATGGCAAAGTTGGACACCAATTTTAAAATGCAATTCAATTCTGAGTGCCAACAAATCTAAAGAATGAACTCAGAACACTTCATAGACAACTAATTCACCTAACAGTCATTTCTGATCTTTGGTGCATCTTAATGGAAGAGAAAAATTTTAAGATTCCACCAGTTCCACTTTCTTTCTACTTTCACTTGATTTCAGCACCTTTATATTCCTGGAAATTAATGAGAATTAATAATGCAAATTAGCCAGTTCCTGTTCTTCCCATTTTATTTCATTTTATTTGCTTCAGTTTAGAAGACAAAAGCCAAAACCAGCACCAGAGCTTTATTTATCTTGCTAGTTATTCAGAACTGCATGTATTCATTAACTAATTGTTGGAATAAAAATCTTGTCTTGTTCCAAGCCAGGAGAAAGATGCTGGAAATAAAATGAAGACTGCCTACAAGGAAAGAAAGTCTACATTTATTTGGTTTTCCAGAAACTTCAGTGACAGCAGTATGTTTCCAGGGTGGCTGACCAATTGGCTGGGTGAGTGGATGGATTTTTATAGGGTTCTAGGGTTTTGTAACTGAGATGCTCCAGGAGATTGTGCAATGTAGTAAGCCTTGTGTCTTTTGCTATTCTAATGGTGATGGGTAAATCTTATTATGTCATGTCCTGTCCTTAGAATTTGGGTGGGGGGGGGTGTAGAGTTTTTGTTGTTCTACTTTCTAATCCCATCAGTTACAGCCTTCTGTGGGAGCTTGTGGCTGAAGGCATTGTTTTTAATGAATAGATTGACCCAATCTTTCTGAATGGATACCAAATCTCCATTCCTAAAGATCGGCCTCTTCAGGCTTCTTCTTGAGGCTGCTTTCCTATGGTAGGAAGACTGGGGGTGCTTTCTGCCTTTAAAAACTTGTTTCTCCTCTTCTCCTTTAGGAGAAATATAATATTCTCCCTCTTTTAATATTCCCCAAAATATTTCATTCCCTGTAGAGGGGTGGGGGTCATCCCTCATAATGAAACAAACTTTAGAAATTGTAACTTAAAGAGATGGAAAATAAGTTAATGCACACATGGAGACAAAACCACAACAGAATCAAGTTGTTATCTGACAACTATCACAAGTGTGGGGGGAAAGTTCTTATAATACACTGATTAATCCTAAATACAGAACATGAGAACTGTACTGAATTAAACTAGGGCCTACCAACACCTGGATTGGATAGAAAGGGAGTAACTGACCCAAATAATTCAGACAGTTTTCCTGCCTAAGGCAGGGACTAGAACTCACAATCTCCTGGGTTTTCTAGCCCAATGCCGTAACCATTAGACCATACTAAAAACATGTTACAAATTAATACATTCCTTATATTTCTACTGTGTAACAATTGTAATTAAAGGCATGTGGGGCAGGGGTAGGTTGCTGCCAGTTCTACTACGGGTTCACAACCTGCACACAACGTACATGCACAGAACAATTAACAATGAAATGCCCATGCACAGTCACTAAAAACCAAAATGGCACCAGGCCAGTAGTAGCAAGGGAACTGGTTCGGAGGCATGGCAGGCCTGGCTTGCTGCCAGTTCTGTGACCCAGGCTTGAATTCCACTATCAGTTCAGCCAAACTGGGAGCAACCCACCTCTGATTTGGGGGAAACATTTTAACACATCACAAAATTGAAATTAGTGAATTAGTATGGAAAAAGCTGAAATTTAAATTTATTAAGAAAACATGTTCATGACCATTATAAATAGAGTTTTTTATACATTAACCTAGATAAATAAGTTTAATACAGTGAAAGTTATTGTGTTAAATTTATATATACCGACTGAGAAGTTCCCAGAAGATGACCTAATTAATTTACGAGCCTCGAGACAAAGTTCAAAAGAAATCCATTGATTTATTAGGATCAACATTCTGGTGCGTACTCCTACGGAGCCAAAACTGCTTCCACTTAATTGCATTTCAACTTTACTCCTCTATCTCCTCCCTTCTATCATGCATCATAGATCATATTCATGAACTAGGTTATAGAAATATGAGATTCAATTCTGGCCGAAGGTATGCATGGATTCCTCCCTCAAACAACAACCTAATAATAGTCATGGCAACGCTTTACAAGTTGACATCTGGCTCCCCACACTTCCCAAAAGCAACTTGTGTAAAACAAAGCAATTTGAGTACAGGTATACTGTATTCCTCCCCCAGGCTTGCCGGGATTTTCTGCATGGAATTTTGCTATAAGGTGATCAGCCTGGATATTCCTACTTTTTACCCAAGATGCCTCTGATAAGGGGTAGCCCTTTCACTTGATTAAGAATTGGAGTTGTCTCCTGTGCACCTTGAATCAAGGACTCAATGAACTTCATAATGGGTTTGGCCCCCTATGATAACAAGGCCCGGGGTCTCCCGGAGTAGTGGTCTCAGAGTGGATCCGATCATGGGTTTTAAGAGACTACTATGAAATGCCGGGTATATCTTCCCCAGCAATCGAGACAGTTTCAATTGCACTGTGACTGGGTTGATGATCTTTACTATGTGGAATAGCCCCATAAACTTTGCCCCAGTTTCTTGCTAGGCAGTTTTAATCTCAAATATTTTGTGGAGAGGTAAACCTTCTCTCCCACCCGGTCTGCCCAATTGGATTGCTGATAATTCATGTAGCACCTCAGGTACTGCTCTACCATACCGTTCAGTCTCTTTGCTGCACCATTGCTGCTTGGATGAAAAGCTGAACTAAGACCCTGAGATGACCCAATGGACTGCAGGAACTCTCTCCAGAACTAAGCCATGAACTGGACCCCTTTCTCTGAAATAATTATTAGAGATACTCCATGCAGTTGGTAGATATGCTTCACAAACAGTTTAGCCAGCTTGTGAGATGAAGGTAGTCCACTGTAGGGTATGAAGTGCACCTGTTTGGAGAACAGGTCTATCATAGTCCAAATCACTGTGTTTCCCCCACTTTTCGGCAACTCTACAATAAAGTCCATTGCAATCTCCTCCCATGGCCTTGTTGGCTTTGCTACAGTTTGCAGCAGTCTGGGGGGTTTTCCCGGTCGTCTCTTCATTGTGGCACAGATGGTGCAAATTTTCACATGACTATCCACATCTTTCTTTATGCCAGACCACCAGAATTGCCTTCGGGCTAAGTGTAAAGTTTTTAGGAACCCAAAGTGGGCTGCTGGTTAGGCGTGGCTCCTCTGGAGAATTAGGGTGCATAGGGATTCCAGGACATAGAGTTTCATCACTTTTCATGCAAGGTCATCTCTTTTTGTCAAGATGTGTTGGTTGTTTTGTTTTGGGGTCTGCTAGCAGTTCGGTTTTTAGCCTCATGGTTAGGTTGCTTGTGGGTTGGTTTTGCCGGTCACAGAATTGTCGCCTGGTGGTCATATGGGCAGCTGTTTGAGTAGAGAGAATGATGGCATCCACTACGTATTCCCATTCGCTTTTGTACTGAGGCATGCGGGAGAGGGCGTCAGCTAGAAAGTTCCTTCCCCCTGGAATGTGCTTTAACACAAAATCCATTGTCCACACAGCCCATCGTCTCTCTGACTCTGTGAGCTTGTGGGAGGTGTAGGTGCAGGGTTGTAAGTTTTCTTGGTTGTTTCTTTGGAGTAGCACTGCTCCCACTGCCATGTCTCTGGCATCTGCCTGGATCACGAAGGGTTGCTCAGGATCAGGATGCTTCAGCACCGGCTCCTTTGCAAACATTTCTTTTAGTGTTTCAAACACTTCTTGGCAGGTTAGGTCCCACTGTAGGGGTTGTCCTGGAAGAGGTTTCATTCCTGGGCTCCCTGTCTTCAAGATGTCTGTTAGGAGTTTGGCAATTTTCACAAAGGAGGGGATGAATTGTCTGTAAACGTTGGCGAACCCTAGGAAGCTTTGTAGTTGTCTGCAGGTGCGAGGGAGTTGCCAGGGCTTGTACTTTGGCTGGGTCTATCTCTATTCCCTCATTTGACACTTGGTAGTCTAACCGTGCACCATGGAATTCGCATTTTGATACCTTTTTTTATTAAAAAGTTTTAATGAGTTTTACAATAGTATACCTTCCCCCTTCTCTCCCTCCCCCCCAATCCCACATCCCACCCTACCCTACCCCCAACTTCCCAGAGCAAATACAGGGTATAAACATTTAACAATCATACACTAAAATAAACTAACTTTAGCATCATACCTTCGCTTATACTTTAACTCCCCTTTTGTAAAGCTAAACACACACACCCCGGATTGCTGCAACCAGTAGCATTGCCAACGAGGATGTGGGAGGAGATAGCAATGGACTTTATAGTAGAGTTACTATAATAACCCAAGTAATCTAGTGAGGTCTTGTGGCACTCACATTCGACAACTTTGCGTATAGTTTGGCGGCCAGAAGTTTTTTTAGAACTGCCATACCAGCTTCACATGTTCTTCCAGGGTCTCAGAGAAGATCAAAATATTATCAAGATAAATGAATACTCCGCGGTACAGGTGCTCATGTAGCACCTCATTTATGTACTGCATGAAGACTGTGTGTGGTTTATGACACAGACTGAGGGGAGGGGAGACACAGTGGTAAAGGTCAGATGCCATTAAACAGAAATCAGATTTGGCTCTGCAACAGAAGAAAATGCCAAAATGTTGCTCCTAATAAATGACTATATTTTTTTGAATTTTGTCTCGAGACTCATAAGTTACTTAGGGCATTTTTGGGAAACTTCATATTTAGTATGGCTGAAAATTGACAAGCAAATAATAAATGAGGCCTAGATTTAATGAAAACCATGTTCATATTTATCCATTTTTATTGTAGAAGAGAATTTGTCATTTTATTACTTGGAATTCTAAGTAGCAATTTCAGGGGATTAGGGTGTTTTTCACCATGTAAATCCTATGGACAATATTGTGGACAAAATATACACTGTTTCTGAGTTCCCATTACACTAGTGGGAGTAGGTCAATAGGTAAGAATGTTTAAACAGTACTTAAACATCTGGACTGTACAAAGCATATCTAGCTGATTCTGTTCATAAAACATCATTTTTAAAAAATCTATTTTTTTAAAATTAACTCAACCATGGTACCTAATCCAACATGCCAAGGAAGTATAAGTCTGAAGAACCTCATTTGCATAATTTAGGCTCATATAAGGGCTTTAAGAAAGAATATATAATATAGTGAATAAATTACTATATTTTTCAGAGTATGACGCAACCTTATTTTGGGGAAGGAAAATAGGAAAAAAAGGTTTCTACCTCTGCCTACCAGCATCAATTGGTATTAATCTGGCTAGCATCCTTGAAGCAAACAGCAAATGGCCTGGTCAGCTTCACCAGCCTGATTCAGCAGGATCAGCTGATTGGCGGGTAGAATACCCCCAATCAGGAATTGCCACAGACCATCGCCGCCTGTGTGCCTCACATTTTTGGGTGGTTCCAGGCAGTGTGGAGCCCTAATAGATTCAGGCAGCACAGATCTTTTTATCCATTTAAAGCAAACCCTATCACCCTACGTGCATTTAACTAGAGTGCATGGGATGGGGAATGATTTTTATGGGGCAGAAGAGGGACTTTGCACTGAAGGCTCCACTCCCGAAATGCCCCCATCTTCCTACCTAAAGCCGTAGGTGTTGAAAGCCTGGCTTTCTTGTAGCAAGGCCCAATAGTGATGCAGAACTTCAGTCCTCCTGTACGCTGTCATCTCGTAAACACACTGCCCTGCCCCTTTGCTGCCTCAGTCAGAGGCTGATTCCCGAAGAGGCCCTGGGAACCGGGAGGTCAGGTCTTGTTTGGTGAAGGAGGCATTACGCAAGAGGCATAAGGCAGTTGCCGTTATCTCTGCTATCTTCTGCACACCCAGTTGAAGATCTACCACCCTCTTCCCTACATTTTCATATAACTGGACAGCTTTACCATGGCAGCTGTTTGACCAGATGAAGAACTGCCTCCGATTCCAATAGTGCTCCACCTGGATGGGTAAGCTGCTGCCGCCGGCTCCAACAGGTTGAGAGGAGTTGCCTGCACCATGGAGGAATCCCCCAACCTGTGTCTTTTCCCTCCTCTCTCCTGATGCCAGCTGCTTCACCTTTATCCATGTATGGTGGGAAAGGCCTCGGAGGGGAGCCCTGGTGGGGGAAAGGGAGCGTGGAATGGGGCTCCTTGCAGGCCAGCTGCTAGGGGAGCGATCTGTATGGTTCTTTGGCTAGGAAATTTCATAATGGAAATAGTAGGGGGGAACCCCTCTGGCCATGAAGCCCACACTTGGCAAAAGGAGCCAAAGCACCCTTCCACTCACCCTGGTTTTGGAGTCGCAGAGCCGTGTGGCATGCATCCTCCTCCTCCTCCTCTTCTTCCTCCTCTTCCTCCTCTTCCTCCTCTTCCTCCTCCTCCTCCTCCTCCTCCTCCTCCTCCTCCTCCTCCTCCTCCTCCTCCTCCTCCTCCTCCATAGATTCACCTTCTCTTTCCTCCTAACCAGATCTGCTGCCTGAAACGCAATGCACTTTTTTGGCCTCCATACACCCCATTTTTTAAATCAGGGAGGAAAGTGTTTTTGGAATGGCAGTGCCACAACCCCCTCCCTAATTTAAAAAGCAGGCCATGCGGAGGCCAAAAAAGTGCGTTTCAGGCAGCAGATCTGGCCAGGAGGAAAGAGAAGGTGAATTTGTGAAGGAGGAGGAGGAGGGCAAATGCTGCATGGCTCTGCGATTCCAAAAATGGAGCGTGTGGCTGAAAATGCTTTCCTCCTTCTTCTCTAATGCACACCAAAGAGCCATGTGGCATGCACACTCCTCCTCCTTCTCTGAGCGTTGTTTTGATCCTGCAATCTTCTATGAGCTGCCTTCCTTCTTGAGACAGAATAATGCTCTGCTATCTTTGCAGAGAGCTTCTCTTTTTCATTTTAAGGGGAGGAGGAAATGGCTGTGGGACCAACGTATTGTCAAATGCCCTTGTACAGGCAGATGGAACTGATTTTACAAAGCAAGGCTGAGAGAGAGAGTGTGCAGGGGGCAATGACACTATGGAGCCTGGCCCAGGCTATGGAGTGAGAAGTGGTCTGCCATGTTGCCTTTGATGCTGCCCTTCACAGGGGTCTATTGGGGAGAGCAAGTGCCATGCTAGAACCCCACAAAGGATCTGGCCCCCCACAGTAGGTGTCTCTCCAAGAGGGCTTACACGATCCCAAGCAGCACCAGTCCACCTCTTTGAGCAGGCAAGTCCCTCTTCTGCCCCCATGAAAATGATCTCCCACCCCACACACTCCAGTTAAATGCATGTAGGGTGATAGGATTTATTTTAAATGGATAAAAGACCTGTGCTGCTCATTTTCAAAATCCAAATGGAAGTGAGGATCCCCGTCACATAGAACTGCCCAAAAACATGACAAGTGGAGCGGGTGGATGGGGCTACATTTGGAGTATAAAACATACCCAGATTTTCACCCTCTTTTTTGGAGGGAAAAGGTGCATCTTATACTCCGAAAAATGCAGTAATGGAAAGTAATAAACTTAGAGGAACATCTTTAAGCATACTGATGTTGGAGGATGAGGCTGGAAACTTTTGTAAGTATTTGGGATAGCTATATCCATTCAATGTGGAAGGTGTCTTCTGTATTTAATTATGCTTCTTGGTATTCATTTATTTTTTTATTGGAAACTAATAATTATTCAGTTAATTTTGAATGAACATTTAAAATAATACTATTTTTAAAACTCGATATTTTTCCAATTGTCAGTAGCTTCAAAGAGAAAAAAATAGCATTTGAAAATACACAGATATCCTGGGGATTGTAATAAACAGAATAATTAGACCTATAGATTTAGACTTCCTCAACCATTTTCTTAGCAGTTCATCCAGTTATGAAATGGATGTTCAGGCTATCAATAAATAAAAACCCCTTTGGAAGGGCATAGCCAATTGATCTTTGTTAGTAACTTATCCTCTGTTCTTGCCCATTGACTCAGTGTATTTCTTAAACTTTGTTAAGAATGTTGCTCTGTTAGAGGCAATTATGGTATGGACACCTGTTTTGGAGGAAGCAATTTGTAAACAATTCATTTTAAACATGACAGTTAACAGCTGTCTGAAAATAATGAATGGCTGCTCATGGATGATCCTATCTATAGTTCAAAGATTACAGTTCAAAGATTAAATGCTCTGTGTGCCATTTTCAGCTTTCAAACATTCAGCTTTGATTTGGGTTCACAATAGTCCAAACTAAGCTCCTATTTTTATTATAAAATGATGGATCATAGGAAAACATTTGGATTGTCTTGCCATAATCTCAAATTCTGATAAAAATATAGTATATTTAAAAAAAACTCATAATTTTATTTCTATTTCTATTCTTACAATGAAATAAAGAAGAACAGAATATACACTAATCCTTTGAACTGCTGTAAATATATTTTTCTTCTTTAAATACCATGATGCAGACAAACTTAATACAAGGCAGTTTTTAAAGTTTTAGTTCATTACAGTAAAATTGTATCACTGATTGGGAGGTGGAGAGGAAGGTTGCACAACAAGCCATAAATAACAAATGCTTTCTAACTTCCTCTATCTGAAACTCATAACTCTTTTCATGTGTTATTAAATCTGTCATTTTTATTTTGTAGCTAGACAAATGTGGTCTTTTATTTTTAAAGTAATGTTTATGTAATTTACCCTGTTCTATGAGAAAATTTTGTTCTCACAACATAGTTCTCATAGTGGAAATGAAGACAAGAAATATCTTAGGTATATTAGGGAACTAGGACTAGTTGTATTAATTATATTGAAATCAATGAGGCTTAAGTAGTTTTATTTAATGACATTATTACAGCTGGGATTATTGCTAGCTGGTGTCTGCAGATTCTGTCCTCTGTGCATATATTCATCCATGAATTAATATTTTGTTTTGCCATTAAAGGAAAAAGGCAATCTTATGAACAATAACTTTCACAGTATGCTCCATCCCATATTTGGGTAGACCAGGTTGCCCTGATAAAATACAATCTCTCCCCTGGTATAGCCAATAAAGCAAGGAGAATGCATTGCTTAGAAGTTAATACATCTACCTAACATGTAAGTAGCCCAGGTTCAAATCCCAAAAGAATATGGCTAGCTGATGAGAGCTAAATAGCTTGAAATAAATCTATACTAGTATTTAATTCTTTGTTGGCATCAACTTGTAAAGCGTTGGCATGACCATTATCAGGTTGGCATTCGAGGGAGGATTCCATGCATACCTTCGGCCAGAGTTAGATCTCATATTTCTATAACCTAGTTCGTGAATATGATCTATGACGCATGACAGAAGGGAGGAGATAGAGGAGTACAGTTCAAATGCAATTAAGCGGAAGCAGTTTTGGCTCTGCAGGAGTAAGTGCCAGAATGTTGATCCTAATAAATCAATGGATTTCTTTTGAACTTTGTCTCGAGGCTCATAAATTAATTAGGTCATCTTCTGGGAACTTCACAGAGAGCCAAAACTGACTTTTAAAAATCTATCAAGATTTCCAGGTTTCCTGAATCCCAGCCTCTCCGAGCACTCCCCCAATATTTGGGGTGCTTGGAGGAAAAATCAGGCAACAAGAGGTATGCGGCAATGCCAAGCAGCGATGCCTTTCCCAGCAGAAGAAGCAAGAAAGGATGAGTACTCATGGAAATTAACCCCTAAGGCAGCTGAAGTAGAATTCCCTCACCCTAGTCCCCAGATACAGGGAAGGGTCTCAAGCAAGCTGGCAAGGGTGGACTGGAGGTGGGACTGGACACAAGCCAGGCTCCCAAAGCCGCAAATGGAATCCCTGGAGAGTGCAATAGAGCAAAAGAGGGAGGATCTTGACCGGACCACCCTTGCTGATGAGGGGCCATCATGCCACCCAAAAGAGAGGGGAGGGACATCTGATCCTGTTGAGGGGAGGAGACACAGACTGGAGTGCAGCCCCCCTCCTCCACCCTATAGAAGGAGAAGGAGCCTGAAATTGCAACCAGTGCCTCCCACATGCAGCAGGCAGGCTGTCCAGGGCAGACAAACCCCTCCCTCCCTCCAAACTAGAGGTGAGGAAGATGGCCAGCCATATCAGGCACAAGCATACAGAGGTCGACAGGAGGTTGGAGGAATAGGGCAGAATGACTCGCCCCAATTCAGGGGAAAGTTTGATGGGGACTCTGACCAGCTAGCTCTATTACTTGATTCAGCTGATATCCACCTAGAACACTATGGGCACCTCTACCCATCCCCTAGGGCCATGGTGAATACCATCAGAGAGGGGCTAGAGAGAGAAGCAAGGGAATGGTTAGCAGCCCTCCACAAGAGGAGAGCCCCCCAACTACAAGACATAGATGACTTCTTACAACTGCTAGAGACCAGATTTGAGGAGGTGGAGAAGGACCCATATGCAGAAGAGGAACTCAGCAACCTAAAGCAGAAGGGCCACCTCATCAAAGAGCACATCCATGAATTCAGGAGGGTTATAGGAAGGCTACCCCCTTTACCAGAGTGGAATTTCAGAACAAGCCTGGACAAGCAAATTGCCCAGGTAACCACATACTGCGACATCCCATATTGACTCTCTGAGTGGTTCCAAGTAGCAACAAAAGTCAGCAGCGGACTGTACACCAACGACATGAGGAAGCAATTGGAAACAAAAGAGAGAGGTCAACCTGATCTGAAACCACCCAGCTGATGGAGAACCACAGCACCACAGCAGGCCCTGAACCAGCCCTACCTCGAAGTCCGCTGAAATGCTACCAATGCAGGGGGATGGGCCACATGGCAGCTGTCTGCCCAATCTCAGCCCCAAAACCAAAGATAGACACACCGCCCAGGGCACGACCAGAACAAGGCCCCAAACAGACCACCAACACATCCTGGAAAGCCCTCCAGGCTGCAAGGCCCCTTCCCCCTCAGGCGAAAGGGGTGGAACCCCAGGCAACAACAACCAGTCACCCAAGTCATATGAGCGAGGATGAGGGAGAAAATTATCCAATAGTGAGTGAACCAATTCACCCTTTCCTTTTTCCAATATGGCTCACAGCCCCCAAAACAGGAAACCAGGGGGATTTTCAAGCCCTAATAGATTCAGGCTGCACAAGGTGCTTGATCAACGTAACCACAGTCCTGAAACTGGGGATCACAGCAAAAAGATTGGCCCACCTGATCCGGTTCGAGCAGGTTGACAAGTCCCTAATGGGAGGAGCCTATGCCACCCACCTGACCGAACCAGTGAGGCTAGAGCTAGTGGATCACTGGGAAGTAATTCGATTGTGCATCTTAGGTTAATCAAGCACCTCATGCAGCCTTTCTATTAGGGCTTGAAAATCCCCCTGGTTTCCTGTTTTTGGGGCTGTTGGCTCTGCTACTGGTTGCAGCAGTCCATGGGGTTTTCCCACTCATCTCTTCCTCATGGCACAGATGGTGCAACTCTTCACATAACTCTCCACATTTTTGTGTGTGTGTGGAATTCTTCCTCCCTTCTCATCCAATGTCAACTTGATAATAGGCATGGAAAAGCTTTACAAGTTGACAGAAGTTTTGAATGATAATTCAAAACCTCCCTTAGACCGACCAGATCTCACAGGTTGGGTCTCCTCCGGATTCCATCCGCCAGCCAATGTCGGCTGGCGACTCCCCGGGGGAGAGCCTTCTCTGTTGCAGCTCCAGCCCTCTGGAATGACCTCCCTGTGGAGATCCGGACCCTTACTACCCTCCCAGCCTTCCGCAAAGCCACCAAGTCCTGGCTGCTCCAGCAGGCCGGGAGGCTTGTGAAATATCCAGCCCCACGGAAACTGTGAATGTTGCGTTCTTTTTTAAAGTGTTGTCCTTGTCTATTTATCCCCCTTTCCCTTGTCTATTGTGAGCCGCCCGGAGTCCTTCGGGAGTGGGCGGCATACAAGACAAATAAATAAATAAATAAATAAATAAATAAATAAATAAATAAATAAATAAATAAATAAATAAATAAATAAATAATTGGAAAAGAGATGTGGGGACAATTGCAATGGGCAGGGAGTGAGAGGAGGACAGCAGAATCCATTCGCATATTCAGGGAGCAGTGGAAGGCCCAAATGACAATGTGCAAAGCATGAAACACTACAACCTGTACTCATAAGGGAGTTGCCTTGTTCCTGCCCCATTTATGTTTGTTATTCTTTCCTGTACCTCCTCTAACCCTGTAATGTCCTTTCAAAAATGTGACAATCAACCTTTTGCACACTATTACAGATTAATGTCATAGATTAGTGTAATGTTTACTATATTGGCAGATTTTAAAGTTGTTAACTCTTTTCTTAATCATTCCTAACCCTTTTTATTGCTCTTGATAAATACTTAATAGATATTTTATGTAGCCTGCTACCATGACTATTTTGCAAATTCTGGCCATCTTCCTCCTTACTTAATTAAGGAAGAACAAAAGTTCAAATGAAGCATTGGCTATATTTAAGACAAAAGAAAGAGACGTTTTCTGTGCAGAACTGAAGATTGAAACAAAAGATGAAATACAATGTACATTAACTGTGGCTCCAATAACATTCCTGTGATGTAAAGACAAAATAGGGAATTGAAGGCATGGGATTTTGTTTCCTAAAATGTTGCTGTTTGGAATGGATGAGACGAATTGATTGATTCTTTACCACAGAGCTCACCCAATGATTTAACAGCATGGAAACTGGCCCCTACTGGTTAATTGACATACTTTCAATATGATCAATACAGGCTCATCATTGCTGGCATATTGAGCATTTTTTTCACGGGACATCATGTGGTGTTGATATTCCTTTGAGGTTGCCTAATTCTCAGCTTGTGATATAAATGATATAGCAAAGAAAGTAAATGACAGTAGATAGCATGAAGCAGGGCTACCAGATCTGCACTGCAAATGCCTGTAGGGACCATAAGATGGTAGCAAAGATGTCCCCAAGATACACTCCTTTCTGTTTTTGCTGGGTCGTCTAGTTTTCTGCAGCACAATCCTAACAGACCCAAGTAAGAGGATCAATGTTCCTGAACTCTTCAAAGTTATCCAGTTCAGTGGTGGGTTCCTACAAGTTCGGCTGAAGTCGCAGAACCAACAGCAACCCAGGCTGGCCACGCCTATGAACTGGTTCCCCAGTCACTGCAGTCACTTCCGCCATCTGGTTTTTGAGTTCTGCGCATGTGCAGAACAATTTCTATTGAATTGTACATGCGCACGCACTGTGCATCCAGCACTCATGCATGTGAAAAATGTGTGCACATACAAAGCGCGAATCGGCAGTAACGCTGGATAGAACCCACCTCTGATCCAGTTGCATGGATCTGTCACATCAGATATAACAATAACAGGATAAAAAATATGGAGAGAAAATGTGACACCTACCAGGTGATTTTATGGTTTATTTGGCACCGGAAAATGCAGCACTGTTTTCCCTTTTTGTTTTAATTTTATTCAATAAATAGTGCAAAAACTTTCACTAGTTCTATTTAAGTATTTTTTTTAAAACAAATCTGTTTCCATGAATTATTTTTTAAATAATACGATTATCATCTTTGCAACAATTCCACATTGGTATACCTCTGTTATACCATTTTCCCCTTTATATGTGTACATATACTTCTTTATACATATTAATCTAATAATGTACTATCTTTCATTTTATGTCATATCTATTTATGTGGCTTTGTAATAATTTTCTAATTCCTTAATATTTTTTCCCTTAATACTTTCCCAATCTTTGCATCTTTCCTCTAATCATTTATACCAGTGGTCCCCAACCCCCGGTCCGCGGACTGGTGCCGGGCCGTGGAGTACCTGGCACCGGGCCACGCAGCGGCCGGGGGCCATGATCGCTGCAGCGGCCGGGGGACATGATCGCTGCAGCGGCCGGGGGACATGATCGCTGCAGCGGCCGGGGGACATGATCGCTGCAGCGCAAAGGCTCCTGGGCCGTGCGCAAAAGCTCCTGGGCCGTGCGCAAAGGCTCCAGGGAAGAGAGCCCCGCGCAGGTACGCACGTGTGGCCCAAAGCTGACGTGTACCTGCGACCCTGCAGACGTCTCCCCAGTCTCCCTGCGGCTCTACAGAAAACACCTCGCTCAGAAGACGCCCCCCCACCCCTGCGCGCGCTCAGCGGGCCATGGTAAAATTATCAAAGGCTGACTGGTCCGCGGCGATAAAAAGGTTGGGGACCACTGATTTATACCATATATTCCATACTAAATAATAATCAGATTCTCCTTTATCTTTTATTTCTTTTGTAAGTCTGTCCATCTCAGCACACTCTAACAGTTTATTTATCACATTTTCCTCTGATGATGTATTTTTATTCTTCCAATTTTGTGCATAGATAATTCTAGCTGCGGTTATGACATGTAATATTAAGTATTGAATTGTTTTCTCATAATTCCCTGTAAATCTATATAAATAAAAATGTAAATGTTCATTTGTTCAAAATCTTAAATCTCTGAAAGTTCTTTACCGATTGCTTTGAAATTTTGACACAATGTTGCATTCAAATAAGTGTGTGTTTTTATATACCTATATTATATAGATGTCACACCTGTGACAGGTAAAAACATACTTTTTTGAAAACCAGCACCATCTGTTGGACATAAAAGTAACACACGCTATACTAAATATTTCACGATTCCATTTCAATGTTTCCAATTGCATTGTTATATTGAATTTTCATAGATTTTGATTTATTTTCACTTTGATTTAATTATTTCATGTGACATTGCGTTGGAATTGAGCTGTGTCATTTACCATAGCGTTCATTTCGTGAATATAGTATATTCAGAACAGTTCGGCCTCTCTCTAGCTTCATCCCAACGGTCCTTTTATATGTGTGGCTGGGCTGCGGCTGCACCCTTTCCCCTTTCCGCCCCTCTGACGACAACCTTCGGCCATTTCTGCCAAGGAGAGCCAAAGCCCTTCACCTCCCCCTCCCCTCTCTCACCTCCCACTGGGCCTTTGCTGTCTGTGGCAGGGCAGCCCCTGTGCCATCCCTCGGCTATCTCATCCCACCCTTAAACTGGCCTCCCCCCACCCAGCCCAGCGGAGCTCCAGAGGAGGCAGAGGGGGAGGGTCTCCTCAGGCTGTTCGGCTTCGCGCGGTCTCCACCCCCACACAGCGAGCCAGCTATGGCCTTGCCAAAGCAGCTCCAATGGGGGGGCAATGATGGTGTCAGCCTGAGGCACAGCAGGGCTGGGCGGCTCCTAGGTGCCCCGTGAGGCGGCAGCTATAGTGGCATTAGCTTCTCTGGGGCAGTGGGGGCTGCCTCATATCTGTGTTGCCAGGGGTGGCTCCTTCCTCCTCCTCCTGCTCCTCAGGGGATGCCAGATGCCTCCTCTCGCCGCTGCGGCTGAGGGAAGCCAGGTCAGGGTGGCGGCTGCCTCCTCCTCCTCCTCCTCTCCTCCTCAGCCCAGTTGGGGTGGCGCCTAAGGGAGGTTTTGTCATTGTCGGTGGTGTCGTTGGGCCTTTCTTCCACCCCAATGCAGCAGCAGCAGCCTGACTCAGCAGCAGGGGCATGGGAGAGGAAGAAGATGGTGCAGCCTGCGATGCTGCCTAGGTGGGCTGGCAGCAGCAGCAGCAGCGCCAGCTTGGAGGACTTCCTGCCCAGCCTGCTGGCCCAGCCACCGCCGCCTCCCCGGCCTCCAACACCACCTCCGTCTTGGTCTCCTCCTGCCCTCCCGGGGCGCCTCTGCCGCAGAGCCTGGTGCTGCTCTCGCAGGGAGGAGGAGGCATTGGGGGTCTGGCGGGCGCCCAGTTGAAGAAGAAGAGTGGCTTCCAGATCGCCAGCATGACCCCGGCGCAGATCTCGACCAGCCTCAGCTCCAACAACAGCATTGCCGAAGACACAGGGAGCTACGACGACCTGGACGAGTTGTACACCAAGGACTTCTCCCCCCCCCCGGATGTCTCACTTTCCTGGGCCACCAACTTGGGGAAGCCTGAGTGCAGCTCCTCCGAGGAGATGCTCAAGAATTTCCATGAGGCCCACAGCCTCGGTGCCATCTTCCCCAACCAGCCTCGCCTGGCTCAGCAGCCCCGAGGCCTGACCAACAACAGCACCCACCTGCTGCCCCACTATGCCCACGGGGGACACCCCCAGCCTCCCTCCCACGCTGGGGTCCCCCTGCCTATGTCCAGAGGGGCCCCATCCAGCCCATCGTTCCGGAGCTGCCCATCGCGGGGAGCTTGGAGGGCTCCAGGCTGGGGCCTGCAGAAGCGTCCTCCATGGCAGCTCTTGCAGGGGCCACCGTGGGTCACTTCCATGCAGGGGCCGCCTCTGCCGGGGAAGCCATGGCCGGTGCAGTGAGTGGCAGGGTGCACCAGGTGGGCAAGACCCTCACAAACTTTGCCGCTGCTGGCAACGGCATGATCCTGCTCGGAGGGAACTACCCTGGGAATGTTTCTTTCTTCGCATGCTGTTGGTAAATGTGCCCAGTTCAACATCTTTCCAGCAATTGAAAATTATTTCTCACATGGACAATTATATGTTGTGTGTTCTAGAGTTGGCAAACCAGACAATCTCTATATCTGCACAGACAATGGAACAACAAAAAATATTGTATACCCACAAGCATTGTGAAATTAAACATATTAGAAACTTGCGCTTTCTCTTTTCTTTCTATTCCATTTAACCAGACTGGGCAACAGCAACCCGTGGCCGGGTACAGCTAGTAAATAATAAAAAATAGTTCTGGTTTTAATTCTATTGGTTGTTTAATTATCTCTTTAAGTCATTTTTTTCTTCATCCAATATTTTTTTGCTGCTGTTCATGTCCACCATATATAATAGTATGTTCCTTGGGCCTGGCTACATTTCCAACCATCCAGTGAACTGTTCAGGAACATATTCACTATTCTCGCTGGTGGTGGATGCCATCCGTAGAACATTTTGTATAAGTTTTTTTTGTACGTTGTCACCATTGTTAATTTGTAATTTTTTCCCCAGAGCTTTCCCCATTTTTCTAATTCTGTGTTGTAGCCAAAATTTGTTGTCGTGGTTATCATGGTTTTCTTCACCACTTTTTCTTCCATTTTAAATTTCAATAAATAATTGTATATTTTTCTAATCATTTTTTCTTCTGTCCCTTGTAAAATTTAATCTAATTCTTGTGGTTCTTTATAAAATCCATATAGTTCTAAATCCTTCTTGTATTTGGTCTGAATCTTCATGTATGGCCACCAGTAAATGTCTATTTTGACTGCAGCTATTTTTCCTGTAAGTGAAAGTTGCAGTTTTGTCCAGTTTTCCAAATCTTTTTTTATTTGTTGCATAGTCTTATTATAGTTATCTTCTTTGACTGCTGAACATTTTCCTGTTAGCTAAATAACCAAGTATTTCACCTTTTTTGTTATCTGCATACCCATTATTTCCTCCAATTCTGTTTCTTGGTTTTTGGTAAGATTTTTTGTTATTATCTGTTTTGCTCTTGTTAACTTTAAGTCCTGTTACTTCTCCAAATTCTATTTTTTGTATTAATTTAGATCCTGTTTCTAATGGTTCTTCTAGGATAAATACTAGATCATCTGTGAATGCTTGGACTTTATATTCTTCTTTTTTTAATTTTTAGTCCTTTTATTTCTTGTTCCTGTCTAATTTCCAATAGTAGTACCTCTAAATTTAAGATGAATAATAGGGGTGTCAGAAAAATAAATTATATATATATTCTATATATTAAAGAAATGATCAAGGAATCTATGATCAACAAAAAGCATCTATTTATTTTCACTTGCACAAGTGGATTCTCAAGAAAGAGAATAATTGACAGGGCAATCAGGAAGACTTAAATACACACTTCATGGGCCTCGTAGGCATCATCAAGGTGTTTCATAATACAGTTACATAATTTTACTTGGTGACTATTACAATAGGTTACCTACCATTACAATAATTAAGCTGAAGGCCCAAAAGCCCGAACTTCCATTCACATGCATGCTTTAAGATGCGTGACATTTCAGTTCTCGTTACAAACAATACAAATTTCCCCAGATTTCCCATACATTTTTGAGAACACACCTGACATCACATCCCCAGCCAGGGAATTTCCAGCCTCCCATCTGGACTATTTTTGACAAAAGTCGAAGTGACCTATTAAGTGAGTTAATGCCAGCTAAACCTAAAATGCTTCTTTCAGCTAAATAATTTTCCAGCTAAATAAGTGAAATAGAATACATTTCTGAGATCCTATTCAAAATGGAATCTGTCAGGTTCATTCCTTTTTACACGAATAATCAATAATCAAATCTTTATTTCTCTCAAGGGGCAAAAGGGGACATCTTTGTCTTACACCTTTTGAAATAATAATTTTTTTCTGTGGCATCTCCATTTGTTAGTACTGTTGCCATTTGAATTGAATATATTGTTTCCACCATCTTCACAAATTTCTCTCCGAAGTGCATGTTTTTTAATTGTGTAGTAATGAACTTCCAATTCAAGTTGTCAAAGGCCTTTTGGGCATCTAAAAAAATCAGTGCAACTTGTTTTCTGGCATGTGCTTCATAATATAGTGTGTATTTGTGTATCTAGTGTATTCGTTATTATTCTCATATTAGTTTTCAATTGTCTTTGCAGTAGAAATACATTTTGGTCTGAGTAAATAAATTTGTTTAATATTTTTTTAGTCTTGCTGAAATTATGGATGTAAATATTTTGTAGTCTGTATTTAATAGCGAAATGGGTCTGTAATTCTTTATCTGTTGGTGGTCCGAATCTTCCTTTGATTTAGATTTTAGATTTTACTTTATTTGTATGCCGCCCTTTTCCCTGAGGGGACTCAGGGTGGCTCACAATTCAAGGGAGGGGAAAAACAGACAAGTTACAAACATGAAAACCATACACCGTTAAAAAACACAACAGTCATACCATTCGAGTGGGGTTGCAAGTCTTTAGCCCCAGGCCTGTCGGAACAGCCAGCTTTTAAGGGCTATTCGGGTTTGCTATAAGGGTAATGTATGATTCAGTCCATGTTTTTGGTAATTTGGCAATTGCAAGTGTTTCATTGTACAGATCCTGCACTATTTCTATTGGTTCCTGTATGATCTTATAAAGTTCTGTGGGGAGTCACTTTGGACCCGGTGTCTTATTATTTTCTTGTCTCTTCACTACCTCAGATAGTTCCATCATTGTTATTTTTCCATTTAACATTTTTATTTTCATCTCTGCAATTTTTATTAAGTTCATCTTATCTAAGTATTGTTCAATGTTATCTTACGGTATGTTTTCTTGACTGTATAGACTTTTAAAAAGAATTGTATTATATTTTTAAATCTTATCTCTGTTGTTGTATATTTCCCTTCTCATATTGTAGTTGATGTATTATTCTCTTTTACTTTTCTTTTTTTAACTTATAAGCTAACCATCTCCCTGGCTTGCTTGCATTTTCCCAAAAAAAATTGTTTAGCTATTTTGATATTTTGAGCCATTTCTTCCTGTGTCATCAAATTAAGTCAATGTTTTATCAAATCTCTTTTTTCTTTTCTCTTACTTTTTTGCGGTTCTGTCAGCCTCTGCTTCGCTTGTTATTGGCTGCCATCGAAATGGGGAGGGTGGGGGCATGATATTTGGGATGGGAATTGTATGGTACTGGAGGAGATATGTAACGGGAAGTTTTGTTCTCACTATCTTCTGCACATGCTGATGGTCAAAGTTTAAACGTGGTCAAGGCCAACCTGATGAGGCCTTTTGAAGATGCACCCCACATGACACCTTAGGGAGTTGCAGATTGAACACTGGGGTGGGGTAATTGGAGGGAGGGGGCTGTGTAATAATTTGATATGTACTTGTTTGTGCCTTTTTGGTTCAGATCTTGCTTTTCTTTCCTTGTTATCTTTTCATAACCAGTAAAAGTATCTCTAATGCCATGAACAATGGAGTTGGGAGTTTTCTTTCATGGTTATTGATGGAGGCATGCCTGACATTAAGCAAGATTTGTCTTCGCACTCATCCCGGAGCTAACACCTTCCAAGGGGAGTGCACATAAAGAAAAATAAAATTTAAAATCCTCTAAAGAATAATGTCCAATCCAGGCAGTGACCAGGAGGACATGGGGGTTACTGGATCCTCCTATCCCATGGAAATGGAACGGATGGCTGAATTGGATTTGGAGGAAAGATCTGTCCGTCCCAGATGGTCATTGGGAGTGGGGCAGATGAGTGATCAGAGGAGAGTCTAGCTGGAGTTACCACCAGCCAATGCCAGCGACCTGAGGCTGCCTGGCAGGGAGCTGAACAAGAGGACATCATGAGGACCCATGCTTTGAAACTTCTTCAAGAGGCATGGGAGAAGCACCATTTCCATGAAAGCCATGCTGAGAGGGAGGCTGAATTTGTTGAGCAAGAACAGAGATGTGCGGAAGACCTGCTTAACCCTGGGGTGGGGCCCGGGGGGAAGACAGCAGAGCTTAGTAAAACAGGGAGCCCCAGCTGCTGCAGGAGCACCTGTCCATGCCCCTCCAAGGAGGGGAGTGGGCCCCCGCAGATGCTGAATGCCAAAGGTCCCTCCCCTTGGAGTGAAATTCAGAGGAGACCCCAAAGAGCTGGGATTTTTCCTGGTCCAGATCTGGAATTACATTATGCAACAGTATGGGGAGGATTTCCCATCAGAAGAAGGTAAAGTAAGAGCTGTTAATATGGCATTGGAGAACAAAGCGGCAGCCTGGATGGTCGCTTTGCATAATGATGACTCCACCCTGCTGAGGGATTACAAGCGGTTTGATGACCCACTAGGCAATCAGAAGGTGAGAACCAAGATGAAAACCCTCACTCAGGGAAGAAGTCCAGTGGCTGAGTACATCCAAGAGTTTCGTGAGTTGTCTGTGCATATGCAGGGTTGGTCTGAGAAGGCTTTAATGGAAAGTTTTAAGGACGATCTGAATGAGGATGTGTACTAGAGCTGTGTGAAGGGGGGGCACACAACCTGCAACACTGGTATGAGCTGGCAGAAGATGTGGAAATTGACCTGGCCAGGAATAAATACTTGGGAGGCAGCGATAAAATCAAGAATCCCCCCTACCCCCCCCCCCAAAGAAGCTCCAAAGGGAGGAAAGGGATGGTTTGTAAGCAAGCCCCAGTCTACTGCTTGTTTCCAGTGTGGGAAGGAAGGGCACTCAAAAATTGGCCCCAAACCCACCACTGCTGGAAAGAAGAAACCAGACCAGCAACCAGGGAAGTGCAAAGAGACTGCCTTGAAAGGGGTGGAAGGTTGAGGATTTCCCTCCCACCCAGGAGGGAGAAGAGCCCTCCCTTCTTTCTGGAGAAAGTGAAACTGACTCCGATGATGGCTATATGGGAAAAGGAAGCTTTTGCCATCTGGTGGGCCTTGATGACCTGGTAACATTTCCTGGAGGGGGTGAAACACCCTTTTGAAGTATGGACTGATCATAAAAACTTGGAAGTGTTGAAAACACCATGTAAGCTGTCACCTAAACAGGTGCGTTGGGCACAGCATTTCAACCATTTCAACTTTGCCCTAAAATACATCCCTGGAGGGAAGAACTTTATGGCAGATGCCCTGTCCAGGCTTTCCCAGTACAACAGCACCAGACTAACCATGGTTCATCCAATCATCCCAGCTAACAACCTAGCTGCCTCAATGGTCACTAGGAGCCAGGGGGCAGTGGATTTAGATGTAACCGTGGACTTGATCCACAAACTTAAGGAAGGGCTCACATCTGATGATTGGTTCAAGGAACATTCTGATGAATGCACCATGAAAGATGGTCTGGCCTGGGTAAGAGCAAAGCTGTATGTTCCTGCCAGTCTGAAAACTATTGTCCTTCAACAGGCCCATGACTAGAGGATGGTGGGTCATTTTGGATTTGTGAAACTTTGCATTTGATTAAAATGCAGTTTTGGTGGCCTTCCCTGAAAAAAGACATTGAATCTTATATAGCCAGCTGTCCTATTTGTGCAGCTGCAAAGAGACCTCCAGGAAAACCTCAAGGACTTCTTCAGAATGTTGCCTGACCTGGGGCACCATGGAAGGAAATATCTATGGATTTTATTGTCAAGCTACCAGAAAGTCTTGGAAATACTGTTATTTTGGTGATCACCGATCTGTTCTCCAAAGAGGTCCACTTTGTACCTTGTTCCAAGATCCTATCAGCAAAGTCATTGGCTAAATTGTTTATTTTACATTTTTATAGGTTACATGGAATTTCTGAATGCATTATTTGAGACGGGGGGGGGGTCCAATTCACCTCCTTCTTTTGGAAAGAATTCCTGAAATTAATAGGCTCCACCCAGGGACTAAGCTCCACCCACCACCCACAGACTAATGGGGCTTGTGAAAGAGCTAAACTTTAAAAAAATGCTGCTTTTTCCATCTCAAGAAATATAATAATTTCCTCTAAGTCCTTGTTCTCCATAGTAAATTTCTGTTCTATTGTTTCCATTTTCCTTTCTACCATTTGAATTTTTTGTTCATTCTTAATAATTTCATTTTGAATATTTCCTATTTTATCATCCATTCTTGGGCATCCATTTTGCCCAAGTTCGCCTAGTGCACCAATTGCGGCCCTATTTGGATCGGGATACACTTCTAACGATCACTCATGCCCTTGTCACCTCGAGGCTGGATTATTGTAATGCACTCTACATGGGGCTATCCTTGAAAAGCATCTGGAGACTGCAGTTAGTTCAGAATGCGGCCGCGCGGGTAATAGTGGGTGCGCCGAGGTACACCCATGTTACACCTATCCTCCGTGAGCTGCACTGGCTGCCTAATGGTCTCCGGACTCAATTCAAGGTGTTGGTTATCACCTTTAAAGCCCTACATGGCTTAGGACCAGGATACCTTCGAGACCGCCTGCTGATGCATACCTCCCAGCGACCAGTAAGATCCCATAGATTGGGCCTCCTTCGGGTGCCGGCGGCCATACAATGTCGGCTGGCAGGCCCCTGGAGGAGAGCCTTCTAGAACACGCTACTCTTTGGAACCAGCTCCCCCTGGAAATCCGGACCATACCCACTCTGATGGCCTTCTGGAAAGCTGTAAAAACTTGGCTGTTTTGGCAGGCCTGGGGCTGTTGACCTCATTATTGAGGTCCGGCCCCGACTAGAATGAATTTGATGGATGTTGTTTTAAATTGTATTGTTTTTATGTTTCTTTATATTTTGTTTGTAAGCCGCCCGGAGTCCTTTGGGATTGGGCGGCATATAAAAGTTTTAAATAAATAAATAATAAATAAATTCTTCCAATATCTCCTTTCATTTCTTCCATCTCATTTTTGATCTCTTCCGGGGTTTTTTTGGTCTCTTTGTGATTTTTTGCTATTGATTCCTGGGTCTTTATCATTGCTTCTTGTATCATGTGTAATGTCGTTTGCATACTCTATAATTTAACTTTGAGCTTGCTTTCACTGTACCTAACATGTTCTCTATTGACTTTTGCTGTGAAGGTGATGAGGCTGTAGATGCAGGGTTTGATAATGCTTTCTTATTTATTTTGGTAATAGTTGTGCTCGTCATCTTCACTGCACATATAATGTTTTTTCAAAATAGCATATACTAATTCAGATATTTAAATATTTAAGATTTCACAAGAATGACAGGTTTTGAATTCATTGCATTTGAATTACATAAAACCTCCCAAAGGCAATCAACTTGGTTTTCTCTTGATTTTGTAGCAACCAAAAAATTATTGTGTTAAAATATATTTGTCCTAGCAGACATTTGGCAGCATATACTCTACATTGGCATTTCTTAAAAAAGAAGAAGAAAAGTCCATTGAGGTTTGTACCATATTTTTTGGAGTATAAGACACTCCAGAGTATAAGACACACCTAGATTTTGGGGAGGAAAACAAGGGAAAAATATCTGCCTCTGACTCCCAGTAATTTGCCTCCTTGCAACAAACAGTACAGACAACATTCACTGTTTGTAGTGTTATATTTCAGACTATACTTGTACAGATGCTGTTAAAATGTGCTTTCTGGAAGTATAGTTATTCACTGCTATTTAAAAGAATAGCACTTTTAAAAACAATAGCACCGGACCTCTTTGGATCAAGCATTTATTTTAAAAAGCTTCTTCATTTTGTTAAGTTGTCTAGAACAATAATAAAGCAGTCTTTAAAAAATAAGTCTAATAATTTGAACATTCTATAGGTATTAGTTGACTTATCTCCTTGCAACAAACAGCCTGATTAGCACAAGAAAAAAAAAATCTGCCTCCCAGCAATTTGCCAAGTGGAGCAAACAACTAGTTTCATTTCAATTTCTTCTGATCATCAGCTTTAGAGGCTACAGGGATTGCTATAGCTTATTGAAGCCTCCGCAAGCCCTGTTTGTTACAGGTAAATTGGTAAATTGCTGGGAGCAGAGGTCAAAGGGTGGGGGCTGGTGGGTGGGTGGGGCTACATTTGGTGTATAAGACACGCCCAAATTTTTATCCTCTTTTAGAAGGGAAAAAGGTGCATCTTATACTCCAAAAAATATGGTATATTCATATTTATACACCAACTTGGGGGACCTATGTCTTTGGAATGTAAAAAGTCAAAATTAGGTTAAATAAAATAAGTTACTTTCAAACGGAAAACAGCTAGAAGTATGATGCAGATGTTGCATTATCAAGCTGGTGATACATTTTTTTAAAGTACAAAAGTTCAATTAACAAAAGACTAGTTACAAATATTTCCATTCTCTTTCTATAAATAGGAAATAAACAGTAGGTTTTCTGATATTAAACATAAATAGTTCTTTAAATATTCAAGGCTGGTTTAGCATCAACACATCATTCCCTGTTTTTTATTTCTTTAAATTGCCTCTCAATCCATTTTAAAAATGAATTTCTGCTGGTACACCTATATCACATGGATTGTAAATGTGTGGTATGAAAAAATACTCTTCAAAAGCCACCCTTTTTATGAAATTTATAGTACAAAACTTTATTCCCATTTAAATTAACTAAGTCCAAATTTTAAAAGGAAAAAAATAAACACCTATTTTTATGCTATCCTATTTAGCCAGTTTGATTTCATTTGGAAAAATATCACTGGAGGTTTTGTTATATTTGAAACAAAAAATAATCTGTACTTCTTCATAAGAATTAAAACATCTTCATATTTTAATTGTGGAAGATTATTGACAATTTTTCAAATTCTCATCAAGATAAACAGAAATAAATTTGTACAGTTTAAATTTGTAACAGGCAAGCATTACAAGTTACAACTCAAAAAAAGTGAGAGTCCCATTTTTGTGTCTTAGAATTTTTTCAGTTTTATTTCTAGTGACTACAATTTGTTCCCATTTTTCCATTCTGCATATAGATAGTTAGATCTAAGACTTACCATTAGGAAGAATGAGGCAACCATTTCAGGCAGCAGAAGGTCTGATAACCCAGGGAAGGTCCAGGATGTTTCTTCTCTTGAAGAAGAACACTTACACTAGCCTACTACAATTAGTGTATAGTAGATACCAAACTAAAATGAAGCTTCCAGTCCACTTTCTAAGTGTGGATGGACTCAGAAATGGTATTCTATTTTCTTCACCACCGGTTTGGTAGCGGGAGCACATACACTGAGTTCTCCATGTTAGAGGGCTCCTAAAGGATCTAAAGCCACACTGGAGGGGTGATGAAGAAAAGACGGGCACCCTGCAGGTCGCAGAGAGTCAATCTCTCCCACTTGTTCCAGAGGTTCCCCCCCCCTCTCCTTCACAAGGAAGAGAAGTGGCAGCCAAAAGTGGCTGCTGTGAAGCTGGGACAGCCAAGGCAACAAAGAAAGTGTAGGAGTGGTGTAAATGAACAGTAAATGGGTTTGGGTGAGAAGATTCCTTTTTTATTCAAAATCTAACATTAAAAAGAAAAGAGAGAAAAAATCCAAGAGAGACTCCAAAGTATTTATTAAAGTGGCAAATACCGTATTTTTCAGAGTATAAGACGCACCTTTTTTCTTCAAAAAAGATGCTGAGAATCTGGGTGGATCTTATACATCGAATACAGCAATTTTTGCCTCCCAAAGCCCCACCCCTTCACAAAAATGGCCATGCATACCCTTATGGAGGCTTTCAGAGAGCTCCTGGAGGCTGAGAGGGCAGAAATGAGCAAAAGATGGGCGTTTTTTGCCAGCCCCAGCCTCCAGCAGCACTCTATAAGCCTCCATAAGGCTATGCATGCAATTTTTTTTTAAAGGTGCAATTTTCATGAAAAACGGGCCATTTTTGGGAGGCTTGCAGAGTGTAAAAACTTTTTTTCTTTCAGAAAGCTCTTTAGTTAGAGTGATTGATGAGAATTAGATTGATCAAGTGCTGTGCCAGCAGAAACAAGTCTTAGGTGCTGCAGATTGTCAGTGATTTCTTTCTCCAGCACATGGATAAATACACCTGATGATGATGATATAATTATGCTGTGAAATAATCTAACAATGATACAATGAAGAATTAATATAAGGTCTGGTGATATAATGTATAATGTTAAGAACTTATTATAATGATATTTCGCTGCTGATAAGCAATTTTAATAAGGGAACAAATGAAAACTGGTATATATAGGCAGCGATGTCTTATTGAAAAATGAAGGAATAAGATCTCTGAAGGTATGAAATGCAAGGACAATAATGAATATAAGTATACTTTCTGGGGAAAAATAATGCTAATGTTAACTGAATATATATTCTAGAATGAAAATGAGGCTTTTAGTTATACTAGATGAAACATTTGAGATGGTAAATATTATTTGAAGATGTAGATGTTAAAACACTTGTAACCAAATGACATGCTGCATGTGATGGTGGTTTTTTTTCTTTTCTTTTTCTTTTTTTTAATCCTAGGCTATTGTGGTGTCTATCAAATATATAACAGAGAGATACGGGGTGTGTGTATGCAGGGAAACGTAGTAGGGATGGATTGCTACAGGCAGGGGAATAAGAAACGATACTAAATTATAATTTATTAAATGAAACAATGAATGTATAAGAATGATAAAGGTTAAAATACCTGTAATCAAATGACATACTGCATGGGATGATGGGCTTTGTTTTCCTTTTTTCCCCCTCTGTCTTTCTTTTTCTATTGTTATGTGATTATGTTGTCTATGTAACAAAAATTAAAAAAAAAATCTATAAAAAAAAAAGACAAATACACCTGGAAACATCTACCTACTCTCTCTCTTTCCCTACCTACCTACCTACTGTATTTCTCTCTCTCTCTCCCTCTATCTACCTACCTACCTACTCTCTCTCCCCCTACCTATCTACTGTATTTCTCCCTCTACCTACCTACCCACTCTCTCTCCCTCTACCTACCTATCTACTGTATTTCTCTCACTCTCTTTCTATTTCTCTCTCTCTATGCCTCTCCCTACCTACCTACACCTTCTCTCTCTCTCTCTCCCTACCTACCTACCTACTATATTTCTCTATATATATATATATTTCTTCCTCTCTCTCCCCCCTTTATCTACCTATCTACCGAACTACCTAACTACTCTCTCTCTACCTACCTACTGTATTTATCTCTCTTTCTCTCCTTCTCTATCCCTCTACCTACCTACTTTTTAAAAAATGTGCCTCTTCAAAACCTTGGTGCGTCTTATACTCTGATGCATCTTCTACTCTGAAAAATACGGTAATCACATAGAGAAAAACCACAGACCCAAAAGAAAAAAACTAAGAAAGGAAAAGTTAAAAATTTCAAAGCATTTAAGTTGCTGGTTCCAACATTTTATAATGCTGGATCTATCTACTTTAATAATTGACTTTGCTTTTATAAATTGCATTTAAACTGGATTTAATAGCTGTTAGAACTGAGACAATGCTGAACCTAAGCTGAGACCGCCATCTACTGATGAAGGAAAATATATCATACTCTACAACCCTGGGAAAAATTTTGATTAGAAAAATAAACATTTATTTGGAGAACTGTGGTGACATTTACTGGTCTATACTTATCTACCTTATGACTATGTGAGGTTCAATGGTGAGAACAAGGAAGATAACTAAGTAAAGCAATTTTTGAATGCTAAGATATATGATTAAACTTATAGAGGGGACATAAGGAAATATTTGGAGAGCTTCCTGGACTACCTGAATGACTGATTGAATAACCCTGGGATATTAAAAAAAAACTGTGACTATAGTATTCTTTGAGGAGCAAAATTAAGCCTGAACATATGGTTGTTGAACTATTGAGTAAAAGTGGAGCTTATTAAAATAAGACAAGATGTTCATATGGGGGAAATGAGTGGAAGTTCAAAAGAAATATTGTTGATGTTCAAAAGCATTAAGGACTCTATGACAAAGAACTTTAGGAAGATAAACAATTAAATGCAATGCATCACAGGTGAGTTGCTCCAGTTCGGCCCGGATCAGGCAAACCAGTAGTGGCGGTGGTGGGAGGCACCACCCACCTGCATGGATGCTTCTGTACATGTGCAGAAGCTTCTGTGCATGTACAGAAGCTTCTGTGCATGTACAGAAGTGTCACACGCACAAGCAAACCAGTACTAAAAAAAAATGGAAACCCACCACTGCAATGCATAGATGGGAAAATAGAAAATGTTCTACAATGGACAATGAATAAAGACCAAGATATCTAGGAGAGGGAGGAGACAATGGAAAGGATGGAGGAAAAGACAGAACAGATAAAACAACAAGCGAAACAAGAAGAGAAGATAATAAAGACTACAATGATTAATGAAACAAATCAGGGGGAAAGTATTTTAAGAGATTTAAAAATGGAATTGGAAGATACAATTGAAAAAGAGAGGTGTTTTGGCAGATACCCTGGAGTCTTGGCAGCATAAGAGGAAAGTGATGGCAGGAATACTTTGACTAAACAGTAAAAATGCAGAGGTAGATAAAGACAATGATCTAAGAGAAGAGTATGGATGGTATGCCAAAAAAACAAATAAGAATTGAAATATTAAAATGGGCAAGAGATAATAGATAGAAAGGAAATGATTTTTCCTGGTTTTTTTCCTTCTTTCTTTAATATAATGGGGGCCTGATTAAAAGTTAGAATAGAATAGAGTAGAAATAAAGATACACATATTATAAAAGTAATAAATAAATGGAATATTAGAGGTTGGAAGATGGATTTAATAGATATGTTTAAATAATATGGTGATTGTTGACAGGATGGAGTAAGGGGATTAGATTTTAATACAATATATGTACTATACTAGGATTAGTAAGGATGCCCTGATTAAATAGAATAAATTAAAGAATTAAATGGAAAGATTAGAGGTTGAAAGATAATATTATTATGCATGCTTAAACAATGTTGTAATTGGCATTACAATGATACATTGAAATATTGAATAATTAATAATGAAGGTTTATATCTTAACACAAATAGTATTAATACTAAGAGTTTATAAGCTTAATCAATGTAACCAACATTATTGATATTATTATTATTTGTATCAAAATGAACGATACCCAGATGACACACTGTTCATGTATTGATGTTGATGTATATATAAAACTAAAATAAAAATTATAACAAAAAAAAGAAATATTCTTTAAATATTTATCAGAAATCTTGCCAGTAAGCATTTGATTTAATTTTCTTAAAAACACTACTGGGTTTAATTTTCTAGCTAAATTATTCTAGTACAATATATGATATATTGCTATAGCATATTGCAGTCAGCTCCTGCCAACATGATCTAGAAAAGAATTAGTTCTGAAAAGGTGTGTGAAACTGAAGATACTATTGATTGCATTTCATTAACCTAATTACTCTACATAGATGTCAACATAGTAACAGAGATACATTCTCCATTTTCATCATAAGAAAGTTTCCTCTTATTTCCAGGGTTGGATACAAACTTAATCAAGTTTCCATGGATTTTCAGGATTAAGTCCAAATTGATTTCAGTTCAACGAATTTACTACTTTAAACATAACTTAGAGCTTTTCCTGATTAAATTTTAACCTTTTTTCTTCACAGCTCAGTTAAAGTATTTTCTACTCAACCTTAAATTTGCAGAATCTAAATCACTAGAAACTTTGGTATCTATATTTCAGATCACAACAAATTCTGGCCTGACTTACATCTGGGTGAAGAAACATTGAAATCTAGCATGCAAGGAAACATTGGGTGAAGAAACATTGAAATGTCTCTCCCTCTATCTTTCTTTCTCTTTCTTTCTTCCTTACTCTTTCTCTTCCTTTCTCTCTCCCCCACTCTCTCTCTCACAAACACATCCCTTCCGGTTGGTGAAAATTTTTGTTTTGCCAGCTGGGAGGCTGGCAAAGAAGCCTCCCTTTCCCTGCTACCATGGCTCTCAGAGGAAGAAGGCAGAGATGCTGAGAAAATGCAGGGAGAGCAGGCAAGCCAGAACGTGGCTGGCAGCAGATGGGTGAGTGGAGTGGAAGGGAGCTCTCTCTGTGTATGCTTTCCCAGGTATAGGTTTTGCTGCAGCCCAGATTACCACAACCGGTTGCATAGGAAACATTAAAATGCTCTGAAATTCCTAAGGACAAGGTTGTTAGAATAGAAAAGGGAATTACCACAGTATTCCAAATACTGTTGAAATTTATTTCCCAAATTTGTTCCTGGCCATGCTCGCTGGATCTCTAGAATTCAAGTCATACAAACAAGCTAACTGCATTACTAACATGGGCAGCCTCCTTATCTTTCTTGGTGACCTCAATTTATCTCTTATTAATTGGACCCTAAATGAATGTGCAACTGAACCTATACATGCCACCCTGTACAATGCTTTTACAACTCTGGGGCTGGATCAATTGGTAACGAACAACACTAGGCTCAACAACTGCCTAGATCTTATCTTCTGCAATAGTTTAAACTCAATTTATGGTCTACTAGTTAAAAAGCCTTTTTCCATCAGTGACTACAGCATGATTTTTTTTGTCTCAATTTACATCCTTGCAAAGAGGGTCATAATGATGGGACATCAAATTATAACTTTAAAAAAGCTAACTATGATCTCATAACTGCCGACTTCATATCACTTGATTGGCACTTTCTGTTTACTAGCTGTAATACTGCCAAAGAATATTATAACGCTTTTTTGCTTGAAATCAATAGTCATTAAACTACATGTAACATTAATAACCTCCAAAGCCAAAAAAACAAATTACCCATAACAATAGGAAAGCTTCAATCCAAAATAAAAATGTCTTTGGTGAGAACCAAATCTTGCCACGTAACTAACTTTAAAAACTTTAAAAAGCCTTATGCTGCCAGATAAAGGCAGAATGCACCAATTACTATTGCAAATAAGAGGAAGAGCTGTTACATTTGAAATCCACCCAAGCCTTCTATAATTTCGTAAATACCAAACTTAAAGACTCAAAAAATATCCCTCCCCTAAAAGAGCCTAATAGGGAAGACTGTGACACTGAAGCTGTTAAGGCCAACCTCTTTAACAGTTCTTCAGTTCAGTCTTTGTCAACAGCAATGGATTCTGCCCTGCATTTCCTAGTCATACTACAACTAATTGCAATGGTCTGCTACATATTGATTTTACAGTAGAGAACATTGAAACGGCACTATGCAACCTAAAGCCATCTCTATCTATTGGCCCTGATGTGCCTACTTCTTTAAAAAAGCTTCCCACTGCTGAATCCCTAAGCACAATCTATGAGATATCTTTCAAACCAGCTCCTTGCCTGACCTATGGTCATTAGCCACTGTCATACCTGTCTTCAAAAAGGGAGACACCAGCCTAGTAGAATCAATCTCATCGTGTTGTGCAGTGGTGGGTTTCAATTTTTTTTAGAACCTATTATGTGGGTGTGGCCTATTTTGTGGGCGTGGCTTGGCAGTCATGTGACCGGGCGGGTATGGACAACTTGACATCACTCATGCACACTCAGTCACATGACCACCACCCCCAAGCCATGTGGCAAAAAAATTTGGGACTCCTATGAAGCGGGGTGTAAGAGAGGGGAAAACCTTCCAAAAATAGACAACTAGAGGATTAAGGGCTGAAATTAGGGAGATCGGAGAAGGCAGGACAAAGGGGAATCCAGTAGAAAGCTATCACACGTTGGGGAAAGAACTTTGGGAGATCTGAGAAGGCAGGACAGAGGGGAATCCAGGAGAAAGCTATCACACAATAGGGAAAGACCTTTGGGAGGTCAGAGGAGGCAGGACAGAGGGGAATCCAGTAGAAAGCTATCACACTCTGGGGAAAGAACTTTGGGAGATCGGAGGAGGCAGGACAGAGGGGAATCCAGTAGAAAGCTATCACACGTTGGGGAAAGAACTTTGGGAGATCTGAGAAGGCAGGACAGAGGGGAATCCAGTAGAAAGCTATCACACGTTGGGGAAAGAACTTTGGGAAATCGGGGGTGGCAAGACAGAGGGAATCCAGGACAAAGCTATCACACGTTGGGGAAAGAACTTTGGGAGATCTGAGAAGGCAGGACAGAGGGGAATCCAGTAGAAAGCTATCACACATTAGGGAAAGAACTTTGGGAGATATGAAAAGGCAGGACAGAGGGGAATCCAGTAGAAAGCTATCACACAATAGGGAAAGACCTTTGGGAGGTCAGAGGAGGCAGGACAGAGGGGAATCCAGTAGAAAGCTATCACACTCTGGGAAAAGAACTTTGGGAGATCGGAGGAGGTAGGAGAGAGAGGAATCCAGGAGAAAACTCCTGAGCTTGCCACTGCTATCTGGTGGATTGTGCTGCTGCATCTCTCCATGCTTCTCCATTCACCATCTCCACTCCCAGGTATGGGACTTGACACCAAATTGGACTAGAATAGTGCGGACAGGCAGGGGGAGCGAGTGATGGAGCTGCTTCCGGATGGGCGGGGGTGAGCGAGCAAGGGACAGGGCTGGGGCAGGTGTTCTGGAAGTTACTTCCGAGTCCACCAGTTGAACCTCCTCTCACTGGATCAGTAAATTTCACTATCTGGTTCTCCCGAGCCAGTGCGAACCGGCAGAAACCCACCACTGGTGTTGTGTCACCTGTAAAGTCATGGAATCAATTGTAAACCAATCCATCACCTTCTACTTAGAGACAAACAACCTGCTTTCTAACAAGCAATTTGGTTTCAGGAAAAAATTGTCCTGTAATTTGCAACTCCTACAACTGTAGAAACATTTGGACCACACAACTTGACCGGGGTAAAGCAATAGATGCAATTTATCTGCAAAGCCTTTGATTTCTCCCCAAGATCAGAGACAATATGCGAATTGTATTGAACATGCTAGAGTACTATGAAGCCCACTCAGAAAAGCAAATGGCATTGTTGTTTCTGGATGCTCAGAAGCCTTTGTTAATGTGAACTGGGAATTCATGATAATGCAACTTCAAATGATGGGATTTGGTGAGGGTTTCATAAATATGATTAAAATGATATAGAATAACCAATTGGCAAAGGTAACGGTAAATGGTGATATGACGGGAAAGATAGTGATTACGAAGGGAACTAGACAAGGATGTCCACTATGGCCATTATTATTTATACTGACACTAGAGATTTTGAATAAAGAAATATGATAAAATAGAGGTAAAAGGTATGAGGGTCAAGAAAGAACAGTATAAATTACAAGCATTTGTGGACAACTTGGTGTTTATTATGGAGGATCCAATAGAAACAGGGTTAAAATTAGTTAAAATAATAGAAGAATATGGAGAAGTAGCAGGCTTGAAGATTAATAAAGATAAAACAAAAATTCTGCTAAAAAATATGGCAAAAAAACAGAAAATAGAGTTGATGGGGAAACTGGACAGGTGGTGAAAAAAGTGAAATATTTGGGTATTCAAGTGACATCAAGGTGTGAAACATTAAAGAAGGATAACTATTATAAGGTGAGAAAACAAATAGAAATAGATTTGGAAAGATGGAAAAACCTATAATTATCATTGATTGGAAGAATAGCAGTAGTAAAGATGAATATATTACCAAGATTGTTATACCTATTCCAAACAATACTAATAAAACTAGAGAAGATGGGGAGGAACCAAGGTCGCAGTGATATGGTAGTGCGGTCTCGATGCTCTGAGACCGCAGCCAATTCTTTTGCCGCTACGTGGTCCAAATGGACCTAAACCGTCCCAAAGAGACGGTGAACAGGAAGAATATGTCTTGCTGATCTCAGGGATATCGCAAAATCCCTGAAAGAAGCAAGAAGCAAAAATCCAGCCAAGGCTGACAAAGTCAGGGTGGCTCCAAATCGGAAGGATACGGAAAGAGAAAGTGTTTCCAGCTGGTAAGGAACTTTTACTATTTTAAAAAGAGACTGTCTATAAAAACTTAAAAATTAATTTAAATTGAAGAATAAAAGAGTCAAGCGGCAGAATAAAATTTGGAATGGTTTTGGACAGTGGTTATCTTACTTTTTAAATGCTATCTTCATGGATGGAATTTATGCAAGCCTTTTGAAATGGATGGATGAAGTTTTCTTCTTCTACCTTATTTAAGATTCTCTGTAATCTATAGGCTAAAGTTTTCCTCTTTCATTGCTGTGGGTATTTTTCTAATTCATTTAAAGATTGGACTCCTTTTTCTAACTTGAAATACAAAAACGATACAAAAGGAAACTTTTTAACAGTTTTATCACTGCTTGGAGGCCAGGAGGTTTTTGTTCTTTCACAGATTGTTTTTGACTTGGCACCATAAGATTTTACTGCTTGGCTACAAAGGGTGATAAGAAGGAAAACACACAGATGGCCCTTTGAAGTGGAAACAACATCCTTTGTGAATCTATGCTTTAATCTTATTAACCTTCCAAGCTAGAGCAGCTGTGTTTGTTAGAATGGCACAATCTCTCTCTCTCTCTCTCTCTCTCTCTCTCTCTCTCTCTCTCTCTCTCTCTGTGTGTGTGTGTGTGTGTGTGTGTGTGTGTGTGTGTGTGTGTGTGTGTATGTATGTATATGTGTGTGTGTGTCTGTCTGTGTGTCAAATTTGCAAAAGATACTTTCAGAAATACAGAAATTATCAAATATATATGAAAGAATAGGTGAAAAAGTGGAACACTTAGAACACATAACAATAAAATATGATGAAAAAACTGAGGATGTCTATTAAATGCAAAACGGGGTGATTGAAATTCAAAAAACCAAAATGGAAAACAAATATAAAGAGATTAAACCTGCTGATATTGATGGTAATTGGTTTGTTCCTGAAAATGGAAAGAATGGAATATTGAAAGAGGAAGCAAATGGAGAGGAAATCTATTCCAGAGGGCAGGATATAGAAGAAGAAAAAATTAAAGAATCTATAGACTCAAAGAAAGAAATTCTACTAGCAAAAGTATTGATAATACTGCTGACAATCAAAGACAAGCTGAATAAGGAAACAGAAAGAGGGCATCAAGATTATATGAGAGATCTTACAAGCAAGGAGTTGCTAAGAGAGGTCCATACAAAGCTGATCAAGAAGATGATTAGATGATTGGCACCACAAATGGCAGAAGATATGAAATTGTTATTGGAAAAATACAGGTTGATAGTTGGAAGAATATAATTTAAAACTAGTTAAACCTAATGAAATTTATTGATAATAGATATAGCTTAAATAAATAACTGATAATGTTACTAATGTATACAATGTGTAGTATTATGATGAGTATAATTGGATATGAATATTGAATGGTACCCATGTAAGGAAGATTAGCAATCCCTTTAAATTATACATAATGGATAACAACAACAACAACAACAACAACAAGCCTTAGCCACAAACTGCATGAAAGCAAAAATTCAACAGCAAATGTCGCCTCTGTAATGAGATAGACGAGACAGTCGACCACTTGATCAGTGGGTGAAGCAAAATTTCACAAACTGACTACCTACAATGCCACGACCATGTTGCTACGATCATTCACTGAAAATTCTGCCAAAAGTTTGGATTTGAGTACAGCAAAAACCTCTGGGAACATCAGGTTCAGAAGGTTTTAGAGAATGAGAAAGTCAAGATCTTGTGGGACTTCAGAATTCAGACTGACAGGCACTTGGCCCACAACACACCTGACATAACAATAGTTGAAAAGAAAAAAGCATGGTTCATTGACATTGCAATACCTGGAGATGCACGAATTGAAGATAAACAGTAAGAAAAAATCACAAAGTACTTGCAAATTGAAGTTGAGCGACTATGGAAAAAGAAATTGTGTGTTGTCCCGATTGTAATTGGAGCCCTTGGAGCAATACCCAAAGGGCTACCTCACTATTTGGAAATTTTAAATTTATCAGACTTGAACATTCTGATTCTACAAAAAACTACCCTACTTGGAACAGCTTATATCCTCCGATGTTACCTTAATAGTTCCTAGGTCCTTGGTTAGGACTTGAGCTGTTGAGCTACCAACCAACCCCAAAGGCTGTGAATCTCACCAAAGATTAACCACATAATAATAATAAAAACAACTAAGTTAGATACAATTAAATTTTGATTATTAGGGGGGAAATGTTATGATACAGGATATAGTCAAATAAAGGGGAGATAAGAATAACAATGCATATATAGATATGAGTATAACATAAGGAAACTGGAGGTAAACTTTAAACAGTGATTTGGAAAGGAGAATTAGAAAACTTTGTTATTAAATATTATGGATGTTTAGCTAGAACATAAGGATTTAGTGTTAGTGGAGGATTTCAGAAATAGTAATTGAAAGGCCAGTAGGTGATTATGTATTTGGTATATTTTATGATGAAGGACATTTAAACAATTATAATCAAATGAAAATGGAGATATAATGATGGCGACATGTATAAATATTTGAGATAAAATACTTAAGTTAATATGAACTATGTTTGTTGACTATGGAAGAGATGCATGGAATTTTTTTTGTAACCAACTGATACACTTTCTATAGCATGTATAGCATGTAAAGAAGGATGATGTATTTGTTTTAAATTAAAAAAAATTTAAATTATTTAAAAAAACTAGAGAAAAAATCTTTGAAAATATAAATAAAACAGTTGTGAAATATATATATGGCAGGGGAAAAAAGCAAGAATTAATATTAAAATGTTGCAAGATGCAAGGATTCAAGGTGGATTTGGATTACCAAACTGGGAATTGTACTATCAAGCAGCTTGGATGAAAGAATGGATTTTATTGAGAAATACAAGATTATTGACACTGGAGGGTCATGATTTGCAATTGGGTTGGCATGCTTTTTTGTGGCATGATAAAAGTAGAGGACAAGACTATTTTCAAAGACATTATGTTAGGAATGGATTAACAATATGGGAAAGAGTGAAAGGGAAACATTATTTAGAAATACCAATGTGGCTTTCAACAATGGAAGCATTGACACATCCAAATTTTAGTAGTATGAAAAATAGTATTAGATACAAAGATATCTTAAGAGAAAGGGGGGAACTAAAACAAAAACAAGAATTAAAAAACAAGGGATTTTTATAGGATGGTTTTCACAATTGCAAATACAAGCAAGATATGAAAAAGATAAAAGGGAATATGATTTTAATTAGGAAGTTTGGAGTTGGATAAGATACTTATGGGAACAGAAGAAAGACTAATCAAAGAACTATATAGCTATCTGTTAAGAACTATGCCAGAAGAAGTGGTTAAAGATACAATGTTAACTTGGGCAAAGAATTTTGGCCATACGATTGAACTAGAAAAATGGCAACAACTATGGGAAAAGAATTATAAATTAACCATGTCAACAGCCCATAAAGAAAACGTATACAAAATGTTTTACAGATGGCACATGTCACTGGGAAAACTAGCAAAGATGTTTAAAGACAAGTCAGCAAAATGTTGGAAATGTCAACAAGCAATAGGCTCATACTATCATATATGGTGGACATGTGTAGAAGCAAGGAAATATTGGACTAAAATAAGAGTATGGATAAAGGAAATGTTACAACAAGAAATAGAATTTAGACCAGAGATATTTTTACTATGTATTATCCCAGAAAATTTTAAGAAAGAGGATACTTATTTGATTATACATGTAACTACAGCAGCGAGAACTGTCTTCGCCCCAAATAGGAAATCAATTAAGCTACCAACAGCCAAAGAGATAATAAAAAAGATATTAGATTGTGCAGAGATGAATAGGTTGACAATGAAAATAAAGGATAAAGAGGAATCGGAGTACTTCAAGATGTGGGGAAGATTTTATGATTGGCTAGAGAAAGCAAGCTAGAAAAGAAAGTAGGGAGGAGATAAAGCACCTAGAAGATGCACTATTAAATGGAAAAGGGGAGGAAGAAGGGGAAAACAGAAAAGGAAATATTAAATATATAAGTATATATTCAAGAGTTAGATATAAAGGGGGGAAACATAACTAGGATAGACTAGTGAAAATAAGGGAATAAGAAATGATACTAAATTATATTTGGGTTGGCGAAAATACCATCCCACTGCTCTCGCAGCACCTTGCACAGCACACTTAAATTTAGTGCGCTTAAATATATTGGATTTTTTTAGCTATTTCATGATTATTGGAGACCCAAAAATATAGAATGAGGAAACTATTTAATAAAATGGACATCTGAATATCATGCAAGAAGACTGAACATGTAAAAGGGATGCAAAGAGGCTTTTGACAAACTTTGGGACTAATATACCCCCTGAAGGGGAATTTAGGGATTGAATAAATAATTTTGGGACTGTTGCATAAAAGTTGAATCTCCTAAAACAAAATAAGATATTTTATAAGGAGAAATAAGTGGAATTCTGCTAGAGATGGATGTACTTTTTCAAAATACAAAAGACATCATGGAGAAAAGATTTAAGGAGATTATGGACAAAATGGAAAATACCATATGAGGGATGATGAGTAACGACCAAGCTACCCATTAAAGAGAGGAGTCAACAGAAGAAATGAAGGTAAAAGAAGGCAAAGAGGAGACAACAATGGAAATAATAGTGACTGATGAATTAAATCAGGGGGGAAATAAAAGACAAAAGCAAAAGTGGACTTCTGGTTGACATTGTAGCATTTTTCAGACGCAGCAGAACAGAGCTCCATTTCCTGTGCTGAATTCTTCCTGTTCATGGGCTCCATGATGGGCCAAAGTCACTCTGGAGGGGTGGTGAAACAAAGAGGGGCACCCTGTGAGGTTGAGGAGAGTTACAGCTCTCCTCGAACCCCAGGGTTCATTTTCCCTCTCAGCCATGGCAAAAAGAAGAGGCATCTAAAGAGGACTGCCACAAAGCTGTGACAACTGATGACCATCTAAGACTGGTGCTGGAGCGAAGCAGGTGAAAAATGACTGGATCTGGGGGAGAGGATTTTTTAAAAATTTAACCCCAAGGAACAATTTAGTACTATTTGCTCAGAACTATACGTAAAAGCAATGTCCAACATTCTGAGAAACTAACAGACCGGGAGTGAGGGATGTGGGAGAGAAAAATAATAAATTTTGAAAGATACAGAAAATTGGACTCTTCAACCTTGACCCTAACCTTTAAATTGGAAGAAGTGGTACTGAGAAGGCATTTTAAAATAGCAATAGTAGTAGCAATAGCAGTTAGACTTATATACCGCTTCATAGGGCTTTCAGCCCTCTCTAAGCGGTTTACAGAGTCAGCATATTGCCCCCAACAACAATCCAGGTCCTCATTTTACCCACCTTGGAAGGATGGAAGGCTGAGTCAACCCTGAGCCGGTGAGATTTGAACAGCCGAACTGCAGAACTTCAGTCAGCTGAAATAGCCTGCAGTGCTGCATTTAACCACTGCACCACCTTGGCTCTTCTGCTGGAATCATGTACTTACAAAACTTGTTCTGCTTTCATGATCCTTCTTTAGCCATTAAGCAGGGACAGCTGTGGCAACAAAGAAAGTACAGGAGCGGGAGAGTAAAATAATAGATTTTGAAATATATAGAAAATTGGACTCCTAAATTGGGAAGTCATGGTACTGGGAAGGCATTTTAAAATGCTGGAATTATTTACTTACAAAACTTATTCTGCTTCTATAATTGTTTTATAACCAAATGATGATCGACTAGTAAACTGAAATTTAAGTGGAGAGTGCCACCTGCTGACAAAAAAAAATACAAATCTAAGAATACTTATATCTTCATGACTTCTGGAAACCCAAATATGAAAATGAGAAAGCTATTTAATTAGAGACATTTGAATGTTATACTAGAAGACTGAATTCGTAAAAGGAATGCAAAGAGGCTTTTGATAACTTCTGGGACTATTTAAATAGAACTGATTGTTTATGGGACATAAAGAACTGGGACTAGTGCACTCTTGAAGAACAACTTAAGGACTGAATAGATAGTTCTTGGACTGTTGGACAAAATTTAACTTTAAAAAAAGATCTTATAAGGCAGAAATGGGTGGAATTTCAAAGGAGATGGTGTTACTCTTTCAAAACATAAAAGGCACCATGGAGAAAGGATTTAAAGACTATGGAAAAAATGGAAAATACCACATTATGTAAGGATACCTATTCTTAGCAACCATGACTATCCCATTCCAAGTGGGGTCTCATGCCCTAGCCCAGCCCATGAAATCCTCTATCCTTCCTTCCTAGATACACAGTCCTGCATTTCACGGACATATATCGTAACTCCTCCCAATTTGCCTTTTAAGAGGCCACTGGTTACACCTTCAAGATCATCTCAACGGCCCGGAACCATCCCTCCCTACTTGCTTTTTAAGATGCCTTTGGTCGCACCCTTTATATTGGTACATTCACCCTCATGTTCTTATAACCTATGCCAGTTCCACCCCTGGTTAGCTCTTTTTATCTCTACCTTTCACCTGACACCTCAATGGTCATTACTGTTACCCCTCACTGGGGTAGATATCCCAGTCCGGGTGGTGCACGATTCTTGGCTGGGCATATTCCCTATATGGATACATCAGTAATGAAACATCTCAGTTTTAGGCAACTAGCTTGATGAGGGTTAAGGAGTGGATAACACTAAGGAATTCTAGATTATTGACTCTAGAAGGACATGACTTATTGTTGGGCTGGTATAAAGGTACTAAAACACAGGGTTATTTCAGAAGACACTTAAGGGACACTTTGTTATTGAATTGGAAGAAGATTAAAAAACAATATTACTTAAAAATACCAGTCTGGCTATCAACTATTGAAGCTTTTTCATATCAAATAATATACAAGAAGGGACAAATGGTTAGATATGGTGAAATTTTGAATGCAGAGGGTAAACTCAAATCTATGCAAGAGCTAAAACAGGAAGGAATAGAAATGAATTGGTTTTCATATGTGCAAATACAAGCTAGATATTTCAAAGACTGCAAAATGGAAGGTTTTATGATAAAAAACTGAGTTAGATGAAATTTTGACAGGTACTGATGAAAAAGTAATTAAAAAAACTATATGGACATTTACTAGAGGTTAAGTTAAAAGAAGAACAAGTTAAAGAACCTATGATATCTTGGGGGGGGGGGATTTTGGACATGGAATTGAACTAGAGAAATGGAAGAAATTGTGGTCCCAGAATTATAAAATGACAAGGTCAACAGCTTAAAAGGAAAATTTGTATAAGATGTTTTACAGGTGGCACCTTCCCCCAACGAGAATAGCAAGAATGTCCAAAAACAAATCGGAAAAATGTTGGAAATGTCATCAGACACCAGGATCATACTACCACATGTGGTGTCATACTACCACATGTGGTGGACTTGCACAGAAGCTAAAAGGTATTGGACTAAAATCCACATGTGGTTGGAAAAAATGACACAGAAATGCATAGACTTTAAAACAGAGACTCTTTTATTGGGTATTATAGCAGATACATACAATAAAGACTCGAAATATTTGATCGTAAATATTTTAACGGCAGCCAGAATTGTATGTACAAAAAATTGGAAAAATGAGAAAATACCAACTCAGGAGGAAGTTATTTGAAAAACAATGGAATGTGCTGAAATGAGTAAATTGACATTTGAAATCAGAGAACAAGAGGATGAACAATTTTATAAGATTTGGGACTTGTTTTATCAATGGATACAATTACCATAATCTTGAATTGTAATAATAGAATGTGACAGGAGATATTATAAAGACATATTACTTTTATATAGATTTTATAGATTTATAACAATGTAATGGAATATTGGTATATATATGAATTGAATATATAGATTTTATAGATTTATAATAAAGTAATGGAATATTGGTATTTATATATGAATTGAATATTTAGAATATCTTGTTTAAAATGAAGAAATAATAATTTTAGTTGATTATATGAGATATAATGATAAAGATGTGTTTATATACACTTGATAGATATTGTATGATTTTACACATAATTGAAAGTAATGATATACAAATATATGTTGGTGAATTTTTTTATATATACTGCAAGAAATATTAAAATAAGATAGATGATACCATAAAGAAATGTTACTATTTAAATAGATTTACAATGATGTAACAGATAGTTAGCATATATATGAATTTAATCTTTAGAATATATGTTTAAAAGGAAGAAATTATAAGAGTAAATTGAATATATGATTTACAATGATAATCAATGTACTAACGTATATTGGGCTGATAACTACCGATTCTATATGCAATTGAAAGTGGTGATGCACAAACGTTTGTGACCAAACGACATGCTAAATAGATATATAACTGATGATATTTTTAATGTATGTTTTTGTTTGTTTTAAAATAATAAAAACACTTTTTAAAAAAGAGAAACATCTCAGTTTTAATAAACTTTGGTCTAGTTGCCATAATTTAGATGTTCTTTAGGTGCTTTTGGCCTGGATGATTGAGTCTTCATTTGCATGTTTCTTTTCATTTTGGGGAGAAACTCCCTGCGGTCTGTATGGCAAGAGTCCATTCAAACAACTTTCTGAATCTCTGCCTATCCAAAATTTCACGTATGGTTAAAAAAAACTTTTAAAATGTGCCTGGAATATTAAGGGCTGCCATTAATGTTGAGACAACTGGAGGTCAGCACAAAACCGGTTTCCCTAAGAAACTGTTTGGGGCCCAGCAGGCGCCGTTGGAGCTGCCACCAGACTCCGACAGCGAGGGGCTCTATGAGTCGGCTCTGGAGGATGTGGAGGACCCTGGACAGAGTTGTGACTCCGAGCAGGGCTCAGAGAGGCTTGTTGGCCACAAGGAGGCGCCTGGGCCTTGGACCAGTGGGGAGGAGACAAGGGAGTGTGATCCGGATGTCATGCATTGGAGCAGTGGGGAGGAGGCAAGGGAGTTGTTCCTGGATGCCCGGCAACGGAGAGCTAATAGGCGTAAGGAACAGTTACACAGTTACAGGAGATAATTGCACTCAGCTGGTGGTAATTAGGCTCCTCTCAAGACTATAAAAGGAATGATTGTGCACACGCCCTTTGCAGGAGTCAACGTATTCACTAGAGTTGGAGAACTCTCGTGGCTAGATTGCTGCCAATGTTAGACTGTGCTGGATTGCTGCCAATGTCTTGTCTGTGCTGGATTGCTGCCAAAGTCTGGACTGTGCTGGATTGCTGCCAAGGTCCTGTCTGTGTGTTAATAAATCCTTGAAGTATCTTTGTCTCGGCGTGCTTTGGTGTAGGACGAGGGGGGGGGGGGTCAGAACAAGAAACAATGTATAAAATCAATCCTTTTGTCATGAGGGAAACTCTTAGATCTTCAATCATCTGGTATTCACTATGGATGATAACAAAAATTAAAAAAGAAAACAAACTGCTAAAAAGTCTCCATTTTACATACCTGGTGATAAAGACTCTAGCAGAACTCCAAATAGTTGTATTTTTCTGTCTTTCCACTGAGACAAATTTATACTTATTGCTTTCCCCCCCCCTGCTGGAGACAAGTTTTTTATACATCTGGAAAAGGCAGTGACTTATTGCTTCTTCTTTCTCAGAGCCATTTTATTGGTATGTTAAGGATGTAATTGAACTTCTCAAAGCTAACTTGTTGAACAACAATCCCCTGCTGATACCCTGTTTTGCAGGACAAATGCTGAAGTAATCATAAATCCTACACAGTGCGGTTATGTACACTTTTCTTAATTAGCCTTTACAAGAAATAAAAAGCTGATTTTCTACTATTTCAAAAGCCTAATTCCATTTCAATTGTAGATTTTGCCCAAATTTTGAATAGCTAAAATTTACCATATTTTTTGGAGTATAAGATGCACCGGAGTATAAGAAGCACCTAGATTTTAGAGGAGGAAAACAAGGAAAAAAGTATTCTGAGCCAAATGGTGTAGTAATATATTATTTAATAAAATACCAGTATAAGCAGAATACTTTTTACAACCATGTACCATACTTTTTACAATCATGTAAAGTCAACAGCGATATTAAGAACCATCATAATTAAAATAACCCCTTGCAAACAGGCAATAAGCCTTAACCCTAACCTGAAAACAAGCAATAAGCCCTTAAACCTTAAGCCTAACCCATTACAAATGTGCTAACCTTTTCCTTAAACCTAAACCATCACAAATGTGCTAACCTTAACCCTAAGCCTAACCCAGGGGTCTTCAAACTTGACAGTTTTAAGACTTGTGGACTTCAACTCCCAGAATTCCTCCAGTCATGTTACCTCAGGAATTCTGGGACTTAAAGTCTACAAGTCTTTTTTTTAAGGAAAAAATCTTTAGAAATTTAAAACATTAAAATACAAATACCTTTAAAAATAATTTTGTATAAGTTACGATCCTTTTTGACAGTACTATTCATTTGTTATTCAAATACATTTTTATACATTCCTAAATTATTCCTATATCTATACATCTATGTTTCTAAGCAGTACATTTCATGTTGCTATTATTTATCCTGTATAATATTCTGAGTCTTCCTTGTCCCTTAGCTCCAATGTGAGTTTATACATCTCTATGCAATCAAGAATCTTTTGGATTATCAAACCATCTGTCAGCATGGTATCACTTTTTCAACATTGTGTGAATGCTATTCTCGCTTCTGTAATTAAGTGCAAAATTAAATATTTTATCTCCTTCATATACTTTCCCTTAATAATCCCCAGAAGGAACAATTCTGCTTTGAGATCTATTTGGGTGTTTGTAATTTCCTGTAACCATTTTTGTATTTTAGTCCAATATTTTTTAGCTTTCGGGCATAACCACCAGTGGTGGGTTGTAGGCGGTATGCCCTGGTATGGACATACTGGAGCCTGCCTGGAGCACCGGGTACCGTTCCGGTACAATGCTCCAGAGGGCCCACCCACCCGCCAGAGCCCCTTACCTGTCCTTTAAGCCTTTGGCACATCTGCGCACGCACATGGCATGTACAGTGCCTGCCGAGCAGCTGGAGTGTCGCAGAGGCTTGCAGAGGCATCACAGGAATGTACGATGTGTGCATGCGCTGTGCACGTGTGCGCGCATGCCACGTGCGTCCATGTGGGCGATGCTGGGCCCGTTCCAACTGTACTGGTTGGAATGGGATCCAGAACCCACCACTGATAACCACCATGCATAAAAAAGGTACCCTGTGCCTGTTTACATTTCCAACAATTTGGATTTAAATCCAGATACATTTTTGCCAATCTTGTGGAGGCTAAATGCCAATAATAAAACATTTTATATTGGTTTTCTTTGTACACGACAGATTTTGTTATTGCTTAATTTTTATTCCAAATTCTTTCCCAATCTTCCAGCTGAATATTATGACCAAATTTTTTAGCCTGGGCTATCATTGGTCCTTTTACTATTTCCTCTACCATGTCAAAATTTAGTAAATAATTGTATATTGATATTAATTTCTCTTCTGTACTTAACAGCAGTTTGTCTCATTGCTTTAAATCTATATCAATTCCAAATTCCTCTTGATCTTTTTATATCTAGATTGTAGTTGGAGATATGACCACCAGTCTATAATCACTCCCTGGTCTCTTAATTTTTGATTAGTTTTTAGTATTCCTTAGGTGTCTAAAATTTCATAGTATTTGGCCATTCTACCTATGTCTAGTGTATTGGGTAGATCATTGCCTCCATAGCGGATAACCAGCCCGGGATTTTCATATACTGTATACTTTATGAAAGTATACTTTTATATACTGTTTGTATCAACAAGTCCCACAATATGTGTCTGTAAAAATATGCATGTAACTTGCTTCTGGTATTCCACATCCATACTCTAATCCATACTAAATTTGCTGCTTTGTAATACGTTTCTCATACTGGGAGTCCAAAGCAATCTCTACTTTTGCTGTCCTGCAATGCGGTTAATTTTATTGGTGCTTTTTTACCTGCCCAAACAAATTTTATAGTTTATTTTATTTAAATCTGTGAAGAATTTTTTTATCCAATATCATGGGAATCGTTTGGAATAAAGTAATTTAGGTAGAATATTCATCTTAATGGTCACCATTTTTCCTAACAATGATAATTGTAGTTTCCCCCATACTTCTAAGTCTTTCTTTATTTGTTGGAATAGGATCATGTAATTATCATTATCATAGTATTAGCATTATTTGGCCATTAGAAAAATACCTAGATATTTGACCTTCTTTGTGATCCGCAGCCCCATTTCCTTCTCTAACTCCCTCTTCTGTTTAACTGTTAGGTTCCTAACGAGCATTTTAGTTTTCTCCTTATTAATTGTAAGGCCTGCTACTTCCCTGTATTTCTCTATCTCTTGTATTAGTATTGGTCCTGATTCCAATAGCTCTTCTATGAAGAATACCAAGTTGTCAGCCTGGACCTTATATTCTTCTTGTTTAATTTTAGTTCCTCTTACTCCCAAAGTTGATCTGATTCTTATTAATAAAATCTCTACAGTCGAAATAAAGAGTAGAGGTGACAGTGGACAGCATTCAAAAGAGAGATTGGCCTATAGTTCTTAATTTGTGTGCCATCTCTACCTTATTTCAAAATCAGAGAGAGATATGCTTCTCTCCACAATTCTGGTAACTTTGCTTCCTTCAAACCATTATTACAGACTTCCAGTAATAATAATTCAATTGGTCCACCTAATTTCTTATAAATTTCCCCTAGTAACCCATCCATCCCCGGGATCTTGTTTGTTTTTTGCCTTTGAATTGCTTCCTTAAGTTATTCTAATGTTATCTCCCTATTTAATATTTTTACTTTCTCTTCTATTAGCAGGGACATGTTTTCTCCTTTCAGATAATCATTTATTTTCTCTATTGCAACTCCTTCTTGTTTGTAAAGCTCCTGAAAGAAGTCTTGCACAATCTCCTTTTTCTTAGCCATATTGCTTTGTAAGTTTCCTTTCTTATCTTGTAGTTGCTGGATTATTCTCTTCTCTCTCTCTTTTTTTAAATTTATAAGTTAACTATCTCCCTGGTTTGTTGTGTGTTCAAAGTGATTTTGTTTTACAAATTTTAGATTTCTTGCATTTTTCTCCTGGTCCAGTATATTCAATTTGTGCTTGGCTAGGGCCCTTTTACTTTTAATTTGCTTATCCCCTGGCTTCTTTTGTAGTTGGGCTTCTAACTGTTTAATCTCCTCTTGTAGTGTGTTATAATCTTTCTCTTTCTCCTTCTTTTTCTTAGCAGGAAACTTTGTAAGTGGTTAGTCCTCTTATATACACCTTCATTTTGTCCCATAAGTTTTGTAACAAGATATGTTGTTTCTTATTGACCTGAAAGAATAATTCTAATTCTTTTTTAATCCATTTAATATATTTCTTTTCTTTTCTTTTGGTTTATTAGATTTATATGCCACCCTTCTCCAAGGACTCAGGGTGGTGTACAACATTAAAAGGAACACATAATACGAAAGTTTTAAAATTAAAATTAAATAGAATATCCCAAACAAACCCAATTAGAATTGACAATAAATTTTTTTTAAAAAAATTCAAATTCAAATTAACAATGATCAATAATTTCTTTTGTTTTGTTCAGCCAGGCTGGCTTGCTGGAAAAGGCAACTTTTTAGAGCGCGTCGGAAGGACCGGAGGTCGGGGATTATATGAAGCTCCGGGGGCAGCTCATTCCAGAGGGAAGGCACTCCCACAGAGAAGGCTCTTCCCCTGGGGGTCGCTAGCTAGTTTTAAAGTTTGTGGGTTCAATGTCCATCTTCCTGTCTTATTTTTTTGCCCGTTCCATGTTATTACAAGGGGATTTTGATCTGCCCAGGTATTTGGCCAAATCTTTACTGCCTCTATTTCTCTATCCAAATCATATTTCTCTATCCAAATCATATTGATCCTTGACCAGGCTCTATGAGGATTAGAATAGAATGTAAATTTACTTTCTTCTGGGTTAAGGGTTCTCCAAATTAAATTTATTCCTCTGCCATTTTGAAAAAGGTTTTTGGAATAGTATTGCCCCTTTTTCTTATTTTTTCTGGTTGCTGGTTGCATAATCCTTGTTTATATCTACAATAGTTTTATAATTGCCAATTAAACATATATTTTCTTTTCTGATCTCTATAATCTTTTCATGAACTTTTCTATAGAATTCCTTTTGATTCTTATTAGGTGCCTGTTCTGACAAACGTTTTGTTGGCTGGTCCACTTGTAGCCCACTTGTCAACGGATGTCCAGGGACCCCAACATCCGCCGCGGCCCTTGTTAACCCGCGCGATGACCGATGCGGTATGGAATTCTTATTCGTTTTTTTCACCATATTGTATGGGTTGGCGGGGTTTTTTTATGAGACCAGATGCCAACCTGACCCCAACCCTCCTCCTTTCTCATCCGGGCTTGGGACCGGCAACGGCGGAGTTGTTGTTGTTGTTGTTGTTGTTGTTATTATTTATATAGAGTCCAAAAATATTTCTAACCTTCCTTTCTCATATCCAATTATTACTTATCATAACAGCTCAACATTGTATACATTACTATCATTATCAATTTTTATTTAACTATACCTATTACCACTGGATTTAGCTAAGTTTAGCTAATTTTGGATTATACTCTTCCATCTATCAACCTGTATCTCTCCAATAACAAAACAATCTTATATCTACTGCCATTTGTGGATCCAATTCTCCAAACATCTTTTTAAACAAGTTTGTACAAAATGATCTTTGCACCTTCTTGTTTTTAGTATCTCTCATATAATGTTGACACCCTCCTTTTGTTTCCTTTATCAGCTTGTCTTTAATTCTCAGCAGTGTTAGCAAATATTTTGCAAATAGTATTTCATAGTCCATAAATTCTTTAATGCTTTCTTCTCTTTCTCTGTCCTGTCCTTTGAAATAAATTTTCTCTCCATTTAATTCCTCTTCAAATATTCCATTCTTTCTTCCCTCAGAAATAAACCAATTGCCATGAATATCAACAAGTTCAAACTCTTTATATCCATCTATTTCAATTTTTTGAATTTCCATCTTCTTATTTTGTATTTGATGAACATCCTCAGTTTTTTCATCACAATTTGTTGCCAAATACACCAAATAATCCAATTTTCTTTCTATTCTTTCCTCTGTATCAAACACTCTCTTCAAAGCTGAAAGTATTGCTTGGAGAGAGGCTTGAAGAGACGCCATGTTTATACACAGTTGTATTTTTTCTTAAAAGCTCAGCAAGAACAGAAACACTCGCCAGTAAAAGCAAACTACAAAGGAACAGCTGTACAATCTTATCACATCTTAAGCCAGAACAGCCAAGCAATAAAAGTGTCAAGAGTGTAAACAGTCAATTTGTAGCTTAGATAGAGTCAGAAAAAATGTTAGAGTACTCCGTCCATTTGAAAAGGTTTACTTAGAATCAATCCATGTAAATAACATTTAGAAAGTAAGATAACCACTGTCCAGAACCATTACAAAGATCAAAATCACCGCTAAGTTCTTCTATTCTTTGATTTAAGTTAGTTTTAAAAAATTTTAGGCAGTCCGTTTTTTTAAAAAACAATAAATGTTTCTCACCAGCTTAACACTTAACACTTCTCCATATTGCCTGACTTTGTCAGCCTTGAAAGACTGGAATTTTTACTGCCAGCAGAAGACTTTAGAGCTGCTTTTTTCGAAGATTTTGCGATATCCCCGAGATCAGCAAGATGTAATCTTCCTGTTCACCATCTCTTCGGGATGATTTAGGTCCGTTGGAACCCCCCAGCAATAAAAGTATCGAGTGCGATCTCAGACCTTTGAGATTGCACGTCGTCTCGTCACAGCATCCAGGTTCTGCCTACAAAGTATTGAGTATAGAATATTTTAAAAGGGTTTATTTTAATTTATTTTGGATAGAATCTTTTTTTAATAGTCTAAGACAATTTAAAAAAAGATTCTATCCAAAATAAATTAAAGTAAACCATTTTAAAATATTCTACACAAAATACTTATATGTAAAACTATTATAAAAAAATATATGCACAATACATTTCAAAGTATTGAGTATAGAATATTTTAAAAAGGTTTATTTTAATTTATTTTGGATAGAATCTTTTTTTAAATAGTCTAAGACAATTTAAAAAAAGATTCTATCCAAAATAAATTAGAGTAAACCATTTTAAAATATTCTATCCTCAATACTTTTATGTAAAACTATTTTAAAAAATTCTATGCATTAAATAAAATATTATTTTAAAATACCTTAAAATAATTTTAAAAAACTGGGTCACTTAACAGCAGCAGGCAGAATCAGCAGCACTCCGATGCGATGGATGGATCCTCGTCGCGATGGCAGGAAGCAGGAACAGGTAAGACACTGGACTGGAGGGACAAGGCTAGGGTGACTTAGGTTGCCCGGCAGGCTTAGCCAGGTGAGGCTAGAGGGGGGGCGGGGGGCTTCCCTACCGAAGGCGGCCGCGTGGCATATGCAAGGCCGTGGCTTTTGTGAGGGAAGGCCTGGAGGCCTTCCCTTGAGAAAGCTAGGCCGCCGATGCCCCCCGACCTGAAGGCATATGCATGGCGTACATGAGGCTGCACCTTTTGCCTTCCCTTGCAAAAGCTAGCCCGCCACCGCCCCCCCCACCTGAAGGCGGCCGCGTGTCATACGCAAGGCCACGGCTTTTGCAAGGGAAGGCCCAGAGGCCTTCCCTTGCGAAAGCTAGGCCGCTACCGCCGCTACCGCCACTACCGCCGCTACCGCCGCTACCGCCGCTACCGCCGCTACCGCCGCTACAGCCGCTACAGCCGCTACCGCCGCTACTTTTGAAAAGACTCTTTGAGAGAAAGATTCTTTTCAAAAGAGGAATGTTAGCCATTGACACCACGCTTTTAAACAAGGCCAGCCCACTCACTGATTGGCTGGACTCCAGCCAATCAGTGAGCAGCAGGGTGGGCATAGTGCGGACGGGTGGGGGAGCGAGCAAGCAAGTTTTGGATGGGCAGGGGAGCAAGCGAGCAAGCTGTGACGTGCCGGAAAAAGGGTGCTTTGCAGCGACAGGGGCCAGGACCGGTACTTTATTGGATATATCATTTCAGCACTGAAGAATCCAAATCAGTTCTGGTTTTCTTGCTTAATTAAACAATAACTTCCCTTTCTCCCTACCACTGGGTGTTCACTGCCCAATTATGTGAAATTATTTTGTTATGGGAATAATCTACCTCCTTCTCAGGCACTTGCAGTAGTGGCCTTGATGGTTTCCAAGCTCTCATGATTCATGCGCAAAATCCAGCATTTCATTCCACCCTTCTCTCCCCCCTGCCCCAGTTCAATGGCAATTTGAATAGTGATATGATTCAAAAGGAGCAAAATGGTTCAATCTTGACATGCCGATGCCCTGGAGGAAAGTGAAACCTGGAAAAATATTAAACACACTTTAGCATCGTTACCTAGGTATCCTTAGCCTTCAACAATTTTCTTGGTTATTGAGGGTATTTTGCATGCAACCTTCTTATCAACCTTTCTGTCCTAACATTGTGAGTCCCCACTCATTCAGCTTTAGCTGAGGAATATCCTTTCACTGTACTAAATATTGTAATCTCCCTTTAAAATACCTTGAGTCTAATATCTTTTTGATTTCATAGTATTTCTCACCCCCACTAGAATGGGAGTTGGAAGTCCCCTTTGACTTGTCTTAACTTAGAGCCATGGAAGGATTTTAATAAGTTGCAGGGAAACACCTGGTGGACCTGCCAGAGCACCTCTGGCAATCACAATAGCACTGTAACTGGGTTTATAATACAAACAATAGGAAAAGGTCTATGTACTTGAGACCCAGTTTCTTACATGGTTGCTTCAGCTTCAAGTATTTAGTTGATAGATATACTTTATTCACAATTCTGTACTCCTTCTGGGAAGCTCTTTTCCAGTATACCTGTTTTTTTAGTGACTCCCTGGCTTTATTCAATGCTTTTTGCACATTCCCCAAGGTGGATTTTAGAGTGTCCATCCATTCAGCTAGTTGCGGGGGTGGGGCTCTCTGAGAAATTCTGGCATTCTGGCTTTCAAATAAACTAGAAAGCAATTACATCTTCTGTGTTTACAAATTTTACACTGAAAGTTCCACAAGTTTGGCAAAGGTTGCATGGTGTCTTCTAGGATGTCTTCACTAAGTCATAGACACAATCATCTTAGACTGGGAGCCCCCCCCCCCATCACAAAGCAAGGGCATCCAACAGAAAATGAGCAGGGGAGGGGAGATGGGAGAAAGGCAACACACATTAGCCATATGAATAATAAATGCAATTCTGGGCCACAGGCCAATGCAAGGCCTTCCTTATCTATGGAAAGGTGGTCAGGCTCAGATGCTTATGATTACACTAATGTTCTGATGTTTGTGGTTACATTAACTTTCCATAACCAGTCATGCATGCTGCAAACCAGTCATTTTGACCATCTTGAGCTGTTTCCCTCGTGGGAGGACAGAACCATAGGTAAGGACTCCACACTCATTTCATACTTCCAATACATCTCAATCAGTCAAACAATCAAAGTTGTGGATGGAGAACTTTATTACTTTAATAATAAAAGACACACTACCTCAACAAACAAGCTGACCCTTATCTACAGGGAAGGTGGTGCCCACGAGTAACAAAAATAAAAACAAACTAACAAATAAGAGGACAAGAGACATTAAGGCAAAATACATGGAAAGGATCAAAAACCTATTCTTGTTATAGAGAGTTAGTGTCTTTCCATGGATACCTCAAAATCATACCAATCATCAGGAGGCATTACTACAGTGGACAAAATAGCAAGCCCATAGAGGCCATCACAAGGCCAATTTAAGATAGCACATTCCCCATGAATAGCCTCACAATCTATGCAATGAAAACAGCAACAACATTCACATCGATAAGTACAATTACAAAACTTGCACATTAGAAAGTAAGGAGGCAATGGGGCCAAATAACAATCAATAAAATCAATGCCCCAGCATCAAGCCTATTGTAAAAAGTCACACATTTACTGGAGACACATTATTGGGGCGTATTACCACATGTGATCAACCTTCAAGTCATCAATACTATCATAGGTGCAGTTTCAGCACCTCTATCCAAGTAAAGTACTTACATAATCACATTGCAATGCGGGTCAATCAGACAAGCCGTCAAAAGGGATGGCTTGAGGCCGATTTGCAACCTCCCATTATTCACCTTTGTCTTTTATAACTTAAAACCATAAAGCATGTGACTTTTGAGATCTGTCCTAGCAACAGGGGCAGTATTCCAGTCCTTTAACTTCAATGTTTCAACATGGTTATTTCTACATGTACTTTAAGCATACAGTATACTTCCTTTTTTCCCATAGCTTCATCCTCCCTCATTTTGGCATATAAGGAAGTACAGTGGTTCATGTCAGCTACCATTTCATCAGATGCATATGCTGATTACAAAATTTCCTTTATATTGGCTTCAGGCAATTAATGTCAATATTGAACCCATCTCACCCCCCAAAAAAACTTTACTGTGCTAAAAGGGGATCCCCATTTACAAGTGCAAGCCACCTAATTCCTTCCAGATGGACCATCCAATGTTTTTTGTTGTATTTTGGCCAAAATATACCCATGGAACAGAGTGATAGTTTGATGTATGTATGTAACTTTCTAGAAGACATGGGGGAGGGAAAATTGCAAACCTCATCATAATAAGGCATAATAAGCAATATATAAAACTCCAGGAACTGGGACTAGGTCAAGCCACCAGTTCTATCCTTATAAACTTAGTAGGTTTTTAATGCTTGGTTTTGAAGGATAGCATACAAAATTTTAAAAGAAAGACTCTAGCAGACATTGCCACTTATAACTTATATGATCAGGGCAATGTATATTAGATAATTAGATAAATTACTCTCAATCAGAGAGTATGCCGATAGTTTGTTTGAAATTATTTGATGTTGCCACCCAAAACTCATTTTAACTGCTGAAACTGCCTTTAAGCCAGTCACATGTCATTTACTTCAGAACCCTAAACTAGTTTGAGAGGTTAATTGTTCGTGCTGATTTACTTCAATGTGATTTGAAGTCTGCTTAAGAAACATTCTTAGTTGGTTTGTAAATCATAGTGAAAGAAATCAGCCGAGTCATTGTTGCAAACTGATATGCCTGCTTGCAAAGTGCTTTGATTCTAGACTTGAGTAAACATATGGATTACTCTCTGGTTCAGCCTGTAAAATTAGGGTTAGATATCCTTGATGTCTCCATTTTCAAATAGCATCACAGTCAGATTAAATGACTTGCTGCCATCTATTGACCATCTACCCTACAAATGTTTGATGTTTCCTTCAAAAATAATAGTAAACAATAAAACTAAAGTAGTAGTCCAACACAATATAAAATAAGGGAATATTTTATCTATTCTCATTTTTAAAAAAAAATAATAGTTACCTAGGAATTGTGGACCCTGTTGTTTTCAACTTGTTGGCTTCATTTGTGGATAATTTTGTAATAAATGAGGCAATTTTGATTCAAGGATGGCATGGTAATGATCCCTGAGTCTGAGAAAAGAGACTTTCACTGTGTATTTTTCCTCCTGTTGTCATATCCCAGGATTTTTTCCCCAACAAAATGAAACAAACAAAATCAAACCACCAAGCCTCCCTAATGGCCCTGTCTCCAAATTAATACATTTTAGTGTGATTGTTTGCTAAATAATAACAAATTATTTCTAACAAAATTGTCGTGCTGAAATAATAGGCTTCAGATTGATCTTTAATAGAGCATTTCCTGCATTAAATGGCATCAGTAGCTTATATTCATTCATTTTTTTATGTTTTTCCCATTTGACAAAGACATACCATGCTTAGAAATGACTTCATTTTTAGTGTCATCAGGTTCAGCTATTTACACATCATTTGGCTTCTGGAGATGGCCTGTTTTTCTCACAAGCAATTTTAAATAATGTCAAAATGTCATGCTGTTTAGAGAACTGTATCGCAAATATTAGTTTTTGAAAAGCACTACGGAAGACGGAAATCATATTTGGTACATATCCCTGCTTGTTAAACCTATGCTGATTAGTCAAATGTCATGTTGATCCCAAAAGTATCATACCTAGCCTGTATATTACTGACAGTGTAGAAAGAAATAAAACACATGCTAACCAATAAGCAGCACTTTCCAGTATCTCCTGCATTTACGTTATTATCTAATATGGGAAAGAAACCTTGCTCAAAGAAGTCTAACAATATAATTTTTAGAATCTGTACTAGGTATCAAACTGCCCTGAATTCACAGAAAGCACTTTGGATTTGAAACCAAACAAATCATGTATAGTACTATTACTTCTAAATAACCATGTACAGATATTTTAGCATATATCCTTTTCCTGTACTTATATAGTAAAGCTCAATACTAATAGCAAATAATTATAACATTTTAAAACAAATGAAAGTGATGTTCTGGATATTCTGGAATTATACCCAAAGCACTTATTACTACATATAGATTCTACCTTTGCTTTCTTTTGCCACACTCATTCTATTTATAAGGTCCTTATATTTTGTAATTTTCTGCCATTCTTTCTCTTCTCTTCTCTTTCTCCAGATACAAATATCACTTTAGCTTCTTCATTTTCATTTTCTATTATCATATTTTTCAGAGCATAAGATGCACCGGAGTATAAGGTACCAAGGTTTTGAAGAGGCAAGTAAAAAAAGTAGGTAGGTAGATAGAGGGATAGAGAGAGAAATACAGTAGGTAGGTAGGGAGAGAGAGAGAGTAGGTAGGTAGGTAGGTAGGTAGGTAGGTAGGTGGATAGAGAGAGAGAAATACAGTAGGTAGGTAGGGAGAGAGAGAGTATGTAGGTAGGTACAGCGATAGAGAGAGAAATACAGTAGGTAGAGAGAGAGAGAGTAGGTAGGTAGGTAGAGGGAGAGGGAGAGATAAATACAGTAGGTAGGTAGGGAGAGAGGGAGAGAGAGTAAGTAGGTAGGTAGATAGGGAGAGGGAGAGAAATATAGGAGGTAGGTAGGGAGAGAGTAGGTAGGTAGCAGTGGTGGGTTTCAATTTTTTTTAGAACATCTTATGTAGGTGTGTCCTGCTTTGTGGGAGTGGCTTGCCAGCCATGTGACTGGGTGGGAGTGGCTTGCCAGCCATATGACCTAGTGGGAGTATCTTGACAGTCATGTGACTGGGTGGACGTGGCCAACTTGTAAAATGTGGTGAAACTCACTTAACAACGCTCTTGCTTAGCAACCAAAATGTTGGCTGAGAAACTCTGGCATTTGAAGCATGCAAGTCTTAAAGCTATCACGTTATAAGACCCTTGCACCCCTAACCCTTTAGAAAAAAAAACCCTTGACAGCTTTAAGACTTGTGGTCTTCAACTCCCAGAATTCTTCCTCCAGTCATGTTGGCTCAGGAACTCTGGATTGAAGTGTACAAGTCTTAAAGTTGTCAAGTTACAAGACTCTTGCACCCATAACCCTTTAGAAAAAAAACCCCAGGGATGTTCAAACTTGACAGCTTTAAAACTTTAAGGTTTAGATAGGACTCTTAGAGGCGGGTGGGGCAATTGGTGAGCCAGCCAATCAGTGAGTGGTGGGTGGGGCAAGCGTGGTGCGGACAGGTGGGGGGAGGGAGCTGGAACAGGTTCTAAACGGCATGATATATTTGTGGAATCTCTTCTATAGAAGAGGTTAGAACTGGCAGGAACCCACCCCTGGTAGGTAGGTAGATGTTTCCAAGTGTATTTATCCATGTGCTGGAGAAGGAAATCGCTGACAATCTAAGACTTGTTTTGGCTGGCACAGCACTTGATCAATCTAAACTGCAGAGTGCTCCTGGGAGGAGAGCAATTTTTTTTTGTCAAAAAATTGCATGCATAGCCTTATGGAGGCTTATAGAGTGCTATTGGGGCTGGGGGGCAAAAAATGGCCATTTGTTTGCTCATTTCTGCCCTCCCCAGCCCCCAGGAGCTGTCTGAAAGCCTCCATAAGGGTATGCACAGCCATTTTGGTGAAGTGGATGGGGCTTCAGGAGGCAAAAAAAATGCTGTATTCGATGTATTAGACGCACCCAGATTTTCAGCCTCTTTTTTGAGGAAAAAAAGGTGCATCTTATACTCCAAAAAATATGGTACTTTGTCAATTTTTTGGTCCTACCAATTCTTGCTTGGAGGAAAGTGGTATTTCTTGCAGATATTTCAACATATCATTGTAGTTATTTTGTCATATTGTTGTTTTTAGTATTAATAATATTGTTATTAATAATTATCTGTTGACAGCAATGTAAAAGTTATAGCTGCCAGTTCTTTCCTTCATAGGCATCAAATCCTTCCCAAGAACATAAGTTGTCAAAATATATCAATATAATATATATGTACATCCAAACAGTATGGCTTTTTTCAATTGACAGATGGAAATTTTCTCAATATGCATCTTTTCTAAGATATTTTTGGATCTGGCACCTAGTATGTCAAAATCACTGGGATCACAGGAGTCAGTCTATGCTATAATCTTTCAGTTTTGAGTTTCAGATCTTGATGCTTTGTGACTGGACTACTGCAACGTGCTCTACATGGGGCAGCCCTTGAAGAGCATTCGGAGACTTCAGCTTGTCCAGAATGCAGCCGCGCGAGCGATCGTGGGTGCACCTCGGTTCACCCACGTAACACCTATCCTCTGCGAGCTGCACTGGCTGCCTATTGGTCTTCGGATACGCTTCAAGGCGCTAGTCGTCACTTATAAAGCCCTTCATGGTATTGGACCTGGGTACTTGAGAGACCGCCTGCTGCCAATTACCTCCAATAGACCGATTAGATCCCACAGATTAGGCCTCCTCCGAATTCCATCCGCCGGCCAATGCCGACTGGCTACTACCCGGAGGAGAGCCTTCTCTGTGGCTGCTCCGACCCTCTGGAACGAGCTCCCCGTGGAGATTCGAACCCTCACCACCCTCCAGGCCTTCCGCATAGCCCTTAAAACCTGGCTGTTCCAACAGGCCTGGGGCTAAAGAGCTTTTGCCCCCCCCCCCTCGAATGGTATGGTTGTTGTGTGCTTTTAAATTGTGTATTGTTTTGTTCGTCTTTTAAATCCCTTATCTGTACCCCCTTCCCTGACTTGGATTGTGAGCCGCCCTGAGTCCCCTTCGGGGAAAAGGGCGGCATATAAATGCAATAAATTCAATTCAATTCAATTCTCCAATTCTTTCCCTTCTATTTTATTGTTTGCTGGTGTTTGCACATCATTGTCCTGAAGGTACTTTTTCAAGTGGCAACTGGACTTTTCTTGTTTTTCCTTGAAAACATTTCAAGGAAGAAGAAACTTCTTCACTTCTGACTGAATAGTAGGGAAATGGAAGGATTTATATTCCTTGAAGTCATATGGTCATTAGTATTCTTTCTGAGAGTCATTGAGGCCACTTGGAGGTTTATCTATGCCTTCAGGGTCACCAGAATAATGCGAATGGATGTGGAAACTTTCTGGAACTGCTGAGAGGACTGTGTTGTAAACAGGAGATAGGTGGTATCATATCCCTCTCCCTCTGTGAAGAAAGGGCCATTCAGGTGGAGCACAGATAAACCTCCGAGTGGCCTCAACAACTCTCAGAAAGAGTATTGGCTCAAGTAAATGCCAGACCTGAGTGATAACATCTAGAAGCTGAGCACCCCATTAAGGGGTGGTATTCTGTCAACTTAGGTCAAACCCCTTGCTAACTTTTTGCCTAGTTCAGTGAACCAGTTGGTTGCACCACTGGCTGCCTCCGCCCCACCACACCTGGCCCCTCCAAGTCACTCCTTATCTTGCCTTGGCCGCTCGCCTAGAGTCATGCCCGTGACCCAGCTGCTCTCTGGTTCCTCACCCAGGCCCAGCCTTGGATCTGCAGCGTTGCCTCAGCTCTGTCCCCTGGGCATGCACACAAGAGGTGGAGAGCATGCAGGGCCTGGCATCCCTTGGGACTGCTTTCACCCAGGATGCCAGCCCAGCCCTCACATGCTTGGAGCCTCCTGTGCTCACGCCCAGGGGGTGGAGCCAAGACGGCAGCATGGATCATCTAAGGCTGGCCATAAAACGCAAAGCAATCTAAGGCTGGAAGGGACCTTGGAAGTCATCTAGTCCAACCCACTGCTCCAGCAGGAAACATTATATCGTCTGGATTATTTTGGTCCCTCTAACAGAGGAGAGAAAAGAGAAGGAGTTTAATAAGACAAGGCTGCCACGCAGAGGAAGGCAGAGATAGTCCTTGACTTATGACCACATTTGAGCTCAAAATTTTGGTTGCTAAGCAAGAACGTTGTTAAGTGAGTTTCCCCACATTTTACTCAATCCATGACATCTCCTGGCTCTAACAGTCATGTGCAGGCTAGGGAAGCCTCCTGAAGGCTCCAGAGGGCGAAAAATGGTCCTCTGAACAAACCAGAAGTCTGTTCTTGAACTTCCGGTTTGCCTGTAGGGCCAGTTTTTTGCGCTTTGGAGGCTTCAGGGAAGCCTCCGGAGGGAGGGTGAAAAACAGCCTCAAAAGAAGGCTGAAGTCAGCTGGCCAGCATGCGCATGCATGCTGGCCAGCTGACAGGGCAACGCCTCGCATGCCCTGACAAATGGCTCCGAGTGCCACCTGTGGCATGCATGCCATAGATTCGCCATCACGGTTCTAACATAATCTGTCCCAAGGTCTCAGCTGATTCATATTCAATGGAGCAGAAAACTCAATGACTGAAAAATCATATCATTTTGCAGACAGCTCACCCTGCTGGTTAGACACTTGAAAGGTGACCAATCAAATGATTTTAAATGTGGCACCAAGTTTGACTGCTTTATTATTTGTAGCCTAATGGGTGAGAATCAGCTTACATTTTTTTCCATATCTGCTGACAAGAAAATAACTGACAATTGATTTATTTAAGATACTTAAAAAACAGAAAGTTGATGGAGGGTATACAAAGAAAAGGAAGCACTAGAGCAAGAATCCAAAACATAATTTATAGCAGAGAAGAAAAAGGATGCTGTTACAAAAGAGAAACAGAGAAAACCCCACACATTATTCACTCATGCTTAATGACTAATAAATGCTGTTTAGCAAATAATTACTGCCTTTCTGCCTTTCTCATAACATTAGAACAGCTTCACCCTCAGTTATCAAAACTGCTCTCTAGTTGAAGTGCTAAAATGATGAAAATCTCATTGTTCCACAAAGTCAACATGGGATGCTAATTCTAAATAAAGTGACAGCTCATCTGTTTGACAACACTTTCTAATGCATAGTAAGTGTGAGCTTAACTCTTTGAAGACATGTTGTGTATATGATAACTGTAGTGTATTAGCAGTATTAGAGTTTTACTTTGGATGGTATTTCTGTTATAATGTATTACCAACCAAGGCTTGTTGTCAAAACATTTGTGTCTCATTATAGCTTTTTTAAAGGGAAAGCTGGGTGGTTTTTTAATTCTGAATAGTTCAATATGACTTTTAAAATCCAAAAATTGATAGATTGTTAAGAAAAAAGTTTCAGAATATTATAACTACTCTATTTGCAGTACTATCAGATTACTTTTATTTTAGGCAGTCTTCAATTCACATTCATAAATTCATTTGGGGGGTATTCGTTAATTTCAGTTCAATCCATTATAAAATAACACATACTCAAAATACTTGTCAACTTTTATTAGCCAGCAAATGGACCTCCTGCCAATTCCCAGCAGCAAAACGCTTGCCTCTGTTATGCTGTTTCAACGTCTTGAACATTTCTCAAATTTCTCTCTGTGAAGCTTTTATGTATATCCAGGATAATATACACATAAACTCCCTCTTCAGACATTCCCTGTTATTTTCAAAAGCTGCTGTTATGAAGCCAGGCAAGTGCTCCACAGATGGATAAGCAAACAAATGAGCAGGTAAAGAGGTTCCATACAAATCCAGTTTTGGGTAGCCCAGCAACTAGTTTGCTTTATTCCCTTTTACATGAACGCTTCCATTCCAATTGCCTCCATCCTGCCACATTTGTACCTCTGCCTTCTGCCACCATTTTCCTCAAGGCTGAAGAAAATGACTTCCTACTACATAAAAACCCATGGAAAATTGCTTTTGTTTTGTTTTGTTTACAGTGTAGGAAGTTAAAACCTACCCCTCTACCTGAAATTGAAATATTTTAGGAAATATTAAAAGGACAGAATATTTTCTCTAAATGGGAGAAAGAAACTCAGCTCCTCCCCATCTTCGTCAATGAGCCATTAAGGGCCTGAGGCAATCTATTCTATATAACAAAGATCTACCCACTTCAGCTTCAGGGTGATGGGATTAAGGCATTATAGTATTAGCCCTTTACCCATCTCACCACATGGCACCTGGAAAGATTACATCATCACCCAGCAAATCAAGCAAACCTGGGAGACAACCTACAGAGTTGCCCCTGCATGTGGCAACTACGGGAGTCTGACAACCAATCAGAATACAAGCTCAAGTTCAAAGCCCAGAGAGGGAATAAAACCAAGGACTTTCAGCATCTATGCCCGTTTTTCTTCTTCACCCAACATCTTGAAACATGTGATCACCTTTTTCCCCCGGACCTCAAACCATGTGGTCCTATCCACCATTAAACCATCTTTCCAAGTAGTCTCCATGTTTCCAGTGTCTTTTTCTCCACTTGGAACAGAACCCAGAAGAACATTTCTTCCAACAATTGCTAGATGGAATTTAAACTGTTTATGCCAAGTTTCTTCTTCTAGCCCAAGTTAGAACTTTGTGTTACTTTTCCCCTCTGGTCCTCAAAAGGCATGCACAGAAGGGGAAACATTTGTGATTTGAGGTATTTTTTTGTCTTTTCTGATCAACTGAATTTATATTGATGATACAATTGACAACCAAGGCCATGAAAATACTTTATAGTGCTGGAATTTACTCAGTCCTATTAACATGCACTCCAATTCCATTTATCTATTTACATGACAGACTACTAAATCAATAACTTTTCCTACATTAAAAAGCTGGCTGTTATATCCCATCATGCTTCATCCATTTCACAACCATAAAGGTTAAACATCTCAACAGCACAGTTTAAAACTGGATTAAGCATTTTCAAATCACATTCCCAGCCTTTCCATCTTCTGCCACTTTAGTATTGCAGTAATCAATCAGGTTCTGTAGAGGGGCATCCACCTTTACATTTAAAATGCAAAATAAATAAATACAAATAAATATACACATAAAGCCAAAAATTGAGGTCTGAAGAAACCAAATTCTTTATCCTTCTGGGGAAATAAATGTGACAATTTTTGACAGTATAATTTAAATGCTTTTTAGCGAACATTTGATGCCCCTGCCTCCATCTACTTTTCCTAGCACTCCAAATTGTCCTGGCTGTTCATTATGGGAAGCAAATTCTATAACATGTGTTTAAATTGTAAGAAATCGTTTGAAATATCATGTAAAAGATTTTGAAAGAACAAAACTGGCCATTTCTCTCTCCCTGTGCACATGTATAAATTCCTTCATGTATGCAACATATAAAGTAGCATCTGCTTTACTTTTATCCCAGATATCAAGGAACAAATATACAGGTGAAACTCAAAAAATTAAAATATCGTGCAAAAGTTCATTTATTTCAGTAATGCAACTTAAAGGGTGAAACTAATATATGAGATAAGACTCATTACATGCAAAGCATGATAGTTCAAGCCGTGATTTGTCATAATTCTGATGATTATGGCCTACAGCTCATGAAAACCCTAAATCCACCATCTCAGAAAATTAGAATATTACATGTAATCAATAAAACAAGGATTGTACATAGAACAATATCGGACCTCTGAAAAGTATAAGCATGCATATGTACTCAGTACTCAGCATCCCCATAAAGCTCATCTGCGAAAGGAAGCATGAAGTGCTCCAAAATCTCCTCTTTTCTGATGAGAGCAACTTTTGCCAAAAGCACCAAAAACTGGTTCAATGACCATGGGATTACTGTGCTTGATTGGCCTCTCCATTCTTCCTCCATACTCTGGGTCCTTGGTTTCCAAATGAGATGCAAAAGTTGCTCTCATTAGAAAAGAGGACTTTGGACTACTGAGCAACAGGACTTTGGACCACTGTGCTTCATTAAGACCAGGGTTAACACACCCGTCTACCAGGAGATTTTGGAGCACTTCATGCTTCCTTCTGCAGACGAGATTTATGGGGATGCTGACTTCATTTTCCAGCTGCCCACACTGCCAAAAGCACCAAAACCTGGTTCAATGACTGTTGGATTACTGTGCCTGATTGGCCAGGAAACTCGCCTGACCTGAACCCCATAGAGAATCTATGGGGCATTGCCAAGAGAAAGAAAAGAGACATGAGACTGAACAAAGCAGAAGAGCTGAAGGCTGCTGTTGAAGCATCCTGGTCTTCCATAACAGCTCAGCAGTGCCACTGGCTGATAGCTTCCATGCCACGCCACATTGAAGGCATTAATTGCTGCAAAAGGGGCCCAAACCAAGTACTGAGTACATATACATGCTTCTATTTTTCAGAGGGCCAATATTGTTCTATGTACAATCCAGTGGTGAGTTTCTGCCGATTCGCACTGCCTCGGGAGAACTGATTGGTGAAATTTACCAATCTGGTGAGAGGAGGTTTGACCTGTGGACCCAGAAGTAACTTCTGGAACACCTGCCCCGGCCCTGTTGCTCACTTGCCCTGGCTGTCCCGTTGCAGCTCGCTCACTCCCCCGCCTGTCCGCACTAAACTAGCCCAGCTCACCGCTCACTGATTGGCTGGAGCCCAGCCAATCAGTGAGCGGGCTGGAGGCAACCCATTTAAAAGCTTGGTGCCAGAGTCTTTCTCATTCCCAAGCAGCTGTCGCATTGTGCTTGCTAATCAGTCCTCCCTTCACTTTGATTTGCCTTTCAGCAGCTTGCTGCTTCCCTCAGATAAGCAACTAAGCATGAGGGGGCGGCGGGAGGCTAGCTTATACCAGCTTGTGGCTTTCATGAGGGAAGTCCTTCCAGGCCTTCCCTCGTGAAAGCCGTGAGTTGGCATACGCCACACAGTCAAAAGCCCCCTGCCCCCTTCTCCAGCCTCACCTGGCTGGCTAAGCCTGTCAGGTGGCATGCCTAGCTAACCAACAACCCTTGTCCCTCCAGTCCAGTAAGTTTACCTGTCCTGCTGCCTTTTTGCCTGCCTGCGTCTTGCTGCATCCATCACATCGGAGAGCTGCTGATTCTGCCTGCTGGTAAGTGACCCAGGTTTTTTTCTTTTATTCTTTTAATTTTTTTAAAAGAATATTTTGTTTATTGTGCATAGAATTTTTTAAAATTGTTTTACTTAAAAGTATTGAGTATAGAATATTTTTAAATGGTTTACTTCAATTTATTGTGTGTGGATTCTGTTTGTAAATAGTTTTAGACTATTTTAAAAAAGTTTCTATCCAAAATAAATTAAAATAAACATTTTTTAAAATTCTATACTCAATATTTTAAAATGTATTGTGTATAGAATTTTTTAAAATCATTTTACTTAAAAGTATTGAGTATAGAATATTTTAAAATGATTTACTTCAATTTATTGTGTGTAGAATACCTTGAAATGGTTACAGTATAAATTATTGCTGGTAGAATATCTTGAAATGGTTACAGTATAAATTATTCCTGGTAGAATACCTTGAAATGGTTACAGCATAAATTATGGTGTGCGGAATACTTAACTATGTTTTTTTAGGATTTTTTTATTTCTGGAATATTTTTTAAAAATTATTTTTAGGGAATTTTTATTTTTTAATTGTTTATAAAATATATTTACTACAAGAAATGTTATTCCTTTTTGCAAATGTTTTCTTTGTGATGCAATATGTTGCTTTTAAGTGTTCAGACCAGGTTTATGTGTCTCAAAGTGGCTGCTTTTCTATGGGCAGGCCAGGTTGTTGCAAGGCAGCTTTGCCAGATTTAGTGTATTTCATCCTGGTTGTTTAGGTAATTCTGAGGTGGTTGCTGGTTCTGTGAGCTTCCTGGCACTGTCCTTTATAATTTTCCACAATGCCTTGATGGTTTTTATTCCAGTGGCTTTGTCTTTTTTGTCCTTAGGGTTAGGGGAAAAAAACTGTTTTCATTTGCAGTCTTTTGGGGGGAGGGATTCTTATTTTTTGGTGTTTTCCTGGCACTGTCATAGTTTGTGTGGGTGTGGGTGTGTAATGTCCCCAGTTATCTACACATTAATAATGATTAAGAACTAATAATATTTCCTTATACATTTTAGTGACCTTTCCTTACATAATTGGTGTTTTCTTTCATACTTTTAGATTTCTAATTTCTGTTTCTGTTAGTTAGCAATTGCTAAAACAAATCCCACGTGAAAAAGTATTCAAAGGCTTCTTGATTTTAATTGTCAATTTACTTATTCCTGCACATTGTAATATTTATTCATTTTCATATCACTGTTTTTCCACTGTTGGGCAAACACAATTCTAGCAGCTGCTAACATGTGTAAAATTAAATATATATTGTATTCCCTTTCAAATAGCCAACAAAATATTTCTGGTTTTAATTCCATATCTTGCTTTACAATTGCTTCTAACCATTAACTTCTGAATAGCTACTTGGACCGACCTAAGTACTGAGCCTAATTCATATATTCCTGTTTTTTGGAACTGAGAACTACATTTCAGAAAAAGGAAATCTGTATTGCTCTGGGAATCTACCTGTGACATTCTTCTTGAACTAACTTCTTAGATGAAAGACTATATCTTTCCTGTTTGCTTATATCTTTCCTGTATCTCATCCTTCCTGAAAAGACTGTACATTGTTGGCTGAAAGCAGAGGTCCCTTCTGTTACCTGTAGTCCTCAGCTTACAATCACAATTGAGTCCAATATTGTTTTATTTCTTTTGCAGTTAGTATTATGTATTTTGTACTTATTTTAATAGTATTGTAGTTCATCCATTGGGGCAAATAATTCAGTGACATCGTCTTGACAACTCACACCCAGTCACATGACTGCCAAGCCACTCCTACCCGGTCACATTGCCAGCAGGTCACTCCCACCCTGTCACATGACTGCCAAGCCACACCCACAAAGCAGGCCACACCCACAGAGTAGGTTCCAAATATTTTTGAAACCCACCACTGATACAATCCTTGTTTTATTGATTGCATGTAATATTCTAATTTTCTGAGATAGTGGATTTGGGGTTTTCATGAGCTGTACGCCATAATCATCACAATTATGACAAATTTGCATTACATTGCTTTGCATGTAATGAGTCTTATATCACATATTAGTTTCACATTTAAGTTGCATTACTGAAATAAATGAACTTTTGCATGAGATTCTAATTTTTCAAGTTTCACCTGTATTTCTACATTATTTGCACCAAGCTACTGTCTCATTATAGCTCTAATCTGAAAGCAAATAAAGAAGTCCCTAGAGAAGAAGAAACAATGCTTTTGAATATGTACTTTCTACCTTATTTTAATTTTTACATCATACTTCCATTTTTAATATCAACAGTCATCCACAATTTGGAATTATCCAGTTATATTTAATGCAACTTTAAGAATTTCAAGTATCTGGAGAGTATTGAGATTACAGTGATGCATTTCTGGTCTGGCTTCCCTAATATATTGTCTTCTTTATTTAATAAAAACATGAGTTTCTAGGAGGGTGGAGCCAAGGTCACGATGGTATGGTTGTACAGTCTCGATGCTCTGAGATTGCAGCCAATACTTTTGCCACTGGGTGGTCCAAACGGACCTAAACCATCACGAAGAGATGGTGAACAGGAAGAGTATGTCTTGCTAATCTCAGGGATATTGCAAAATCCCTGAAAGAAGCAAGAGAAGTTCTTCAAGCTGGCGGCAAAAACTCCAGCCAAGGCTGACAAAGTCGGGGCGGCTCCAAAACAAAAGGATACATAAAGAGAAAGTGTTTCCAGCTGGTGAGGAACTTTTACTGTTTTAAAAAGAGACTGCCTATAAAAACTTAAAAATTAATTTAAATTGAAGAATAGAAGAGTCAAGCGGTGGAATTAAATTTGGAATGGTTTTGGACAGTGGTTATCTTGCTTTTTAAATGCTATCTTCATGGATGGAATTTATGCAAGCCTTTTGAAATGGATGGATGAAGTTTTCTTCTTCTACCTTCTTTTTATGATTCTCTGTAATCTATAGGCTGTTTTCCTCTTTCATTGCTGTGGGTATTTTTCTAATTCATTTAAAGATTGGACTCCTTTTTCTAACTTGAAATACAAAAAAAGATACAAAAAGAAACTTTTTAACAATGTTACCGCTGCTCGGAGGCTGGGAGGTTTTTGCTCTTTCGCAAAAACCTTTTTTTGACTTGGCACCATGGGATTTTACTGCTTGACTACAAAGGGTGATAAGTGGGGGAAGCACACAGATGGCCCTTTGAAGTGGAAACAACATCCTTTGTGAACCTATGCTTTAATCTTATTAACTCTCCAAGTTAGAGCAGCTTTGTTTGTTAGAATTGCACAACTTCAAAGGAAAAAAGAGTTCTCAAGTTTGCAAAAGATACTTTCAGAAATACAGAAATTATCAAATATATATGAAAGAATAGATGAAAAACTGGAATACTTAAAGCACATAGCAATAAAATATGATGAAAAAAATTGAGGATGTTTATCAAATGCAAGACGGGGTGATTGAAAGTCAAAAAAACCAAAGTGGAAAATGAATATAAAGACATTAAACCTGCTGATATTGATGGTAATTGGTTTGTTCCTGAAAATGGAAAGAATGGAATACTGAAAGAGGAAGTAAATGGAGAGGAAATCTATTCCAGAGGGCAGGATATTGAAGAAGAAAAAATTAAAGAATCTATAGACTCAAAGAAAGAAATTCTACTAGCAAAAGTATTGATAACACTGCTGACAATCAAAGACAAGCTGAATAAGGAAACAGAAAGAGAGCATCAAGATTATATGAGAGATCTTACAAGCAAGGAGTTGCTAAGAGAAGTCAATACAAAGCTGGTCAAGAAGATGATTAGAGGATTGGCACTACAAATGGCAGAAGATATGGAATTGTTTTGTTATTGGAAAGATACAGGTTGATAGATGGAAGAATATAATTTAAAACTAGATAAACCTAGTGAAATATATTGATAATAGATATAGCTTAAATAAATAACTGATAATGTTACTAATGTATACAATGTGTAGTGTTATGATGAGTATAATTGGATATGAATATTGAATGATACTCATGTAAGGAATATTAGCAATCCCTTTGGATTATACATAAAGGATAATAATAATAATAATAATAATAATAATAATAATAATAAATAAATAAATAAATAAAAATAAACACCCCCCCCCTCGGGAGCTTTACCTTGTTGTAGTGGAGGGGCTTGCAAGCTCTAATGATCCTAAGGGCTATGCCGAATAGGTGCAACCATATCAGACAGGTTTCAGGTGAAGAGCCAGACAAAATTTGCTCCACAATCCATTCAAATATGGTAAATACAAAAAAAAAATGAAATTTATGCTGGCTGAACCATCGCCCGGATTAACAAGGGTTTCGTTGGATGCTATGGCTCCTGGGCATTCTGCGCAAAATGAGCTATAGGGCTCAGCTCCCTCTGCTAGGCACCCAGGGCATGGAACTGACAAGCTACTGGAAGAAAAACCGAAAAAGAGAAAAATCTGGACTAGGGAAGAAAACATCTCTATTATCAAAGCTTACTATCAGTTTGAGCCAGCAAAATGTGGATTTCAAAAATGAATGTATCAGATTTGGAAGGTGAACCACAGTGATTGTGATATCAGTGAACAAAGGCTAATGGAGCAATGACGTGTAATTCTAAGCTACTGAATTTATTAATTGAAAGCACAAAAGAATATAGCCGAGACATTGGTATGCAGTTTGGAGTTGACAAATGTGGCAACCAAAGCAGGCAAGGTCATAGAAGATGATGGAATAGAACTTGAGAATGAAGAAATGATAAAGGCAGTAAAACCAGAAGAAGGCTACAAGTACTTGTGGATTTTAGAGGCCTCTGACTTAATGCATAATAAAGTCAAGGAATTAACCTCAGCCAAGTACATTTGACGAACTCGCAAGATATTAAAGTCCAAATTGAATGGAGGAAACATCATAAAAGCCATAAATACCTGGAGTATACCTGTGATTCAATACTCTGCAGGAATAATTGACTGGACCAAGGTGGAGTTGGACAATTTGGACAGAAAAACAAGGAAACTTATGACAATGAATCATGCTTTGCACCCTTAAAGTGATGTTGACCAATTATATCTACAAAGAGCAGAGGGTGGTCGAAGACTCCTACAAGTAAAACAGACTGTGGAAGAAGAAAAACACAGCTTGAATGATTACATCCAGAAAAGTGAAGAACCAATGATTAAGGAAGTAAATAAAGGAGGCCCTTTAAAGACAACTAAGTCAAAAGCTGAATATAAGAAAGAAGTAATTGAAAAGTGAGCTGAAAATTGGAAAAACAAAGCTATGCATAGCCAATACTTGAAAAGTATTGAAGGCAAAGCTGACCAAAAGCTAACCTGGAACTGGTTAAGATCAGGACCACTGAAAAAAGAAACAGAAGGATTTATTTTGGCAGCTCAAGAACAAGCCTTAGCCACAAACTGCATGAAGACAAAAATTCAACATGTTACCACCAACAATAAATTTCACCTCTGTAATGAGAAAGATGAGACAGTCAACCACTTGATCAGTGGGTGCAGCAAAATTTCACAAACTGACTACCTACAACGTCATGACTGCGTTTCTAAGATCATTCACTGGAAATTGTGCCAAAAGTTTGGATTTGAGTACAGCAAAAACCACTGGGAACATCAGGTTCAGAAGATTTTAGAGAATGAGAAAGTCAAGATCTTGTGGGACTTCAGAATCCAGAATGACAGGCACTTGGTCCACAACACCTGACATAACAATAGTTGAAAAGAAAAAAGTATGGTTCATTGACATTGCAATACCTGGAGGTGCACAAATTGAAGATAAACAGCAAGAAAAAATCACAAACTACCAGGACTTGCAAATTGAAGTTGAGCAACTGTGGAAAAAGAAATTGTGTGTTGTCCCAACTGTAATTGGAGCCCTTGGAGCAATACCCAAAGGACTACCTCGCTATTTGGAAATTTTAAATTTATCAGACTTGAACATTCTTATTCTACAAAAAACCACCCTACTTGGAACAGCTTATATCCTTCGACGTTATCTTAACAGTTACTAGGTCCTTGGTAAGGACTCGAGCTGTTGAGCTACCAACCAGCCCCAAAGGCTGTGATTTTCATCAAAGATTAACACAATAATAATAATAATAATAATAACAACAACAACAACAACTCCGCCATTGCCAGTCCCAAGCCTGGATGAGAAAGGAGGAGGGTTGGGGTCAGGTTGGCATCTGGTTCCATAAAAAAAACCCGCCAACCCATACAATATGGTGAAAAAAACGAATAAGAATTCCATACCGCATCGGTCGTTGCGCGGGTTAACAAGGGCCGCAGCGGATGTTGGGGTCCCTGGACATCCGTTGACAAGTGGGCTACAAGTGGACCAGCCAACAAAACAACAAAAATATAGTGCAGATGAAAACCGTGCCATAATGGCCTGTTACTACAACTCTGAGCCAGAAAAAAGAGGCTATTTAAAGCGAATGTATGAATTATGGAAACAACAATATCCAGATTCAAATGTTAGTGAACAACGACTAGCAGATCAAAGGCGATTTATTATACGGAATAAAGTGTTTAGTGAATTTGAACTAGAGGAAATTCAGGCAAATTGCAAAACCCAAAAAACAATATCACAAGCGGAAATAACTGATATTCAAGACACAACTAAAGACACTATAGTAGAACTCCCAGAAGAAGCTCTCAGGGAGGAAATAACATCACCACCACTAGAACCAGTTATCACTGAACCAACTGATGAACTAACTCAAAAACAAAAAGAATTGAAGGATAAGATCATGGAGCATTTTCTGCTTAATGAGGAAAGGCAACGTTTACCATCACTAAAAACTGTGCCTAAGAAAATTTTGGCCCCTATCATGAAAATGGTTAATGCAGTGTTTTCAACAATTGAATCTGGATCCATCTTGGAAACAAACCAGTTAATGTACAGCGCAGCTGTAATAGTCACTAATGAACTAGGCATCAAAATCAAAGTACCTAGTCACACAACAGAAAAAGCATCAAAGCCAAAGTGGAAAATCTGATTAGAACAAAAAGTCAAAAAATTAAGGGCAGATGGTAGTAACTTAAAGAACATGCATGACCAACGGCTTAAACACAACAAAATCATAGATCAGCTAATCAGAAGATATAGATTGGATACAAGAAACATCAATGAAGCTGTAGAGATTGTAAAACAGCGGATAACAGCAACAGCTAGAAAAATTGAAAGATATGAGGCACGAATCATCCAATATAAACAAAATCAGCAATTTCGATCAAACCAATGGCGTTTTTATCAAAGTCTTAATGTGAATGGTGGCACCAAAAGTGAAAAACCAGAAAAGCAGGCCACAGTTGAATTCTGGAAAGAATTGTGGGAAAATGCAAAGGACTACAATAAGGAAGCAAAGTGGATACATGACTTTGAGAAAAGCATTGGCAACAAACAAATGCAAGTATTTGAAATAACAACTGGGATGGTCAAAAATCGAGTTAAAAAGGTAAAGAATTGGACATCACCTGGAAAGGACCAATTACATGGTTTCTGGCTCAAATATCTGACCAGTTTACATGCAATATTGGCCAGGCAACTGAATGAAATTTTACAAAAGGGCCAAATTGATGAATGGTTGACAACTGGAAAAACATACTTGATTCAGAAAGATGCAACTAAAGGAACAACACCTGAAAACTACAGACCAATAACATGCTTGCCAACAACCTTCAAATTACTCACAGGCATTATTGCAGATAACATGATGGATTATTTGGAAACAAACAACATCTTGCCAGTAGAGCAAAAAGGCAACAAAAGAAGGTGCAGGGGCACAAAAGATCAGCTCCTAATTGATAAAATGATATTAGAAAATTATAAGAACAGAAAAACGAACTTGAATATGGTCTGGATTGATTACAAAAAGGCATTTGACTCACTGCCACATAGCTGGATCATAAAATGCTTAGAAACAACTGGCATTAGCAAAAATATTACATCCTTTACTGAAAAGGCGATGAAACAATGGAGAACTGAGTTGGCAGTAGGGAATGAGATCTACGGAATGGTTAATATCAAGCGAGGAATTTTCCAGGGTGATTCACTTTCACCTCTACTCTTCATCATCGCAATGATCCCACTATCAGTAATCTTAAAAAAATGAAATTAGGCTACCAAACAGCCAAAGAAACTGAAAAAAATTCACATTTACTATATATGGATGATTTGAAACTCTATGGAAAGTCAGAAATAGAAATCCAATCATTGACAAACACAGTCCAAGTATTCAGCACCGATATTTCAATGCAATTTGGCATGGAAAAATATGCCACTGTATCCATAAAAAGAGGCAAAATCACTGCATGTGAGGGAATTGAAATGCCCAATGGCCAATTAATTAAATGCAAAGAAAATGAAGCCTACAAATACTTAGGCATTCTGCAGTTGGATAACATCAAGCATGGAGAAGTAAAAACCATTGTCAGGCGAGAGTACACCAACAGAGTTAGGAAAATTTTGAAATCTAAATTGAAGGGTGGAAATACAATCAAGGCCATAAATACCTGGGCAATACCAGTTATAAGATTCACAGCTGGTATAGTTAACTGGACACAAGCTGATTTAGACATTTTGGACCGAAAAACCAGGAAACTAATGACAATGCACTACAGTTTACATCCACGTGGTGATACTGATAGACTATATCTGTCCCAAAAATCAGGTGGCAGAGGATTATTACAAGTGAAGCAAACAGTTGAAGAAGAAAAACATGCACTGGCTGACTATTTAAAAGAAAGTCAAGAACATCTATTAATTGAAGTAAAGAACAAAAATCTACTGAAGGCCCAACAGATGAAACAAGAATACAGAAAAGATGTGATAAAATCAAGAATGGAGAGTTGGCAGAACAAAGCACTGCATGGCCAATTTCTGGAAAAAATAAAAGATAAAGTGGACAGTGAACAAACTAGGTTATGGTTAACAACAGGTACATTAAAGAAAGAAACAGAGTCACTAATCCTGGCTGTGCAAGAACAAGCTATCCGCACAAATGCCATTAAGGCCAAAATCGAAAAATCCTCTGATGATGCCAAATGCAGACTTTGCAAAGAAGCTGATGAAACTGTTGATCACATACTCAGCTGCTGTAAAAAAATCACGCAGACTGATTATAAATTGTGGCACAATTCAGTAGCACAAGTGATCCATTGGAATTTGTGCAAAAATTATAATATTAAAACAGCAACAAACTGGTGGGAACATCAGCCTGAAAAAGTCACCGAAAATCAGATGGTCAAGATCTTGTGGGATTTTCGCATACAAAAAGACAAAATACTGGCGCATAATACACCAGACATCACACTGGTTGAGAAAAATAAGGTCACAATCATAGACATCGCAATACCAGGTGATAGCAGGGTCGCTGAGAAGGAACATGAAAAAATCGCAAAATACCGGGACTTAAAAATTGAAATTCAACGACTATGGCACAAACCAGCAGTGGTAATTCCAGTGGTAATTGGCACACTGGGTGCTATTCCAAAAGCACTGGAATTACATTTAAAACAGTTAAAAATTGACAAAATCACCATCAGTCAAATGCAAAAAGCCGCACTGCTTGGATCTGCACGCATATTACGAAAATACGTTACAACGTCCTAGGCCCCTGGGTGGGGCCCGACTAGTAACCAATGCCAAATCCGGCGAAACAACTGGCCGCTGTGATACAATTATATAATAATATAATACTATAATATCCAACTTTTTTAAGTTTTAAATTTTATTTACAACCATGTAAAATACACATAGACAAAACTTAGACGTACACCACATTTACACAATACAATACGAACAGGAGTTTCCTCTTCTTTCTAATAGCAATTGCCAATCAATACCGCTCACCTTATATTGTTTCCCCTTGTATTATATTTCATTTGTATTTCACCATTCTTAACCCTCTTATCTTACTCCTCTGTCTGCTATATTGGCTGATTATCTCTAGTAAGTTTAAACCACTTGAATACATATATATGTGTTAATTCTCCTTAACTACTATTTTTGGGCTTTGTTGTCTTCCTTCATTGATCCTTGTTTCTTTCCTCCATCCATCTATACCATTTATCCCATATCTGGTAGTATTATGTTTCTTCTTTTCCCTGGATTTCTTTTGTTAATTTGTCCATTTCAGCACAGTCCATAACCTTTCTTATTATTTCATCTTTGCTTGGAATTAATTTGTTTTTCCATTTCTGGGCAAAGGCAATCCTTGCCGCCGTAATTATATGTAATATTAAATACTGTATTTCTTTTTTATATTTCAGTCATTATTCCTAATAAAAAAACTTCAGGTTTCCATTCTATTTTAACACCTATTATTACCTCTAGCCACTTTTTGATCCTTTTCCAAAATTTTAGCCTCCTCACAGGTCCACCATAAGTGGAAGCATGTTCCATGTATTGATTCACATTTCCAGCATTTTGGGGAGGTATTAGTTGTGAACATTGTTTGCAACATTGTAGCTAAAATTGTTGATGCCGGGTGCCATCTGTAAAACATTTTGTACTGATTTTCTTTGTATGCAACTGATAGTGTCATTTTTAAGTTTGTTCCCCAAAATTTTTCCCATTTATTCAATTCAATATTATAGCCAAAGTTCTGGACCCATTTTATCATTTGTTCTTTCAGGATTTCCTCTACCATTTTATGCTTCAGGAGAAATTTATATATTCTCCCTATCATCTTTCTATCCAAGCTATGAATTATTTTATCCAATTCGTGTGGTTCTGTTTTGATGTCATATATTTTAGTATCATTATTGTGTTTAGTTTTGATTTGCAAGTAGGTTAGCCAGTTGTTCTGCCAATTCTTCAATTGTTTTTAAATTTCCCTGTCTGTCAATTATTGCTCTGTATCTTAGCATTTTATTCATATCTATAAAATCATCCTTTCGGTCGGTGATAGCCAATTCGGGATTTTCACAGTGGATTTTTTTTTCATTTTGAGCCAGTTTTGCAATAACGCTCTTCTAATTAAATGTTTTTGAAAGTATTTGTGCATTTTATTTTTATCATCCCATAGGAATGTATGCCAACCTGCTTGCAAATCATGGCCTTCTAAGGTCAAAATTCTTTTATTCTTTAGCTCTATCCAATCTTTCATCCATGTTATTGTTACTCTAATGTGTATAATTACCAATTTGGTAATGCTAAACCTCCGCTCTCCTTGCTATCTTGCACTGACTTTAGTTTAATCTTCACTTTTTGTCCTTGCCAAATGAACCTAGAAGTTATTTTGTTTAATTCTTGAAAGAAAGTTTTACCCGGGTTAATAGGTGTGGCTTGCAACAAGAATAAGATTGTTGGTAAAATATTCATTTTGACTGTGGCTATACGTTCCATTAGTGATAGCTGAATATTTTTCCAGCTTTCTAAATCTTTCTTTATTTGTGTCACTAGTTTATTATAATTATCCTTAATTGTGGAACATTTTGCAGACACCCAGATCCCCAAGTATTTCACTTTCTTAGTTATTTGCATTCTGGCAGTGGTGGGTTTCAAAAATTTGTGGAACCTACTCTGTGGCTGTGGCCTCCTTTGTGGGAGTGGCTTGCCGGCCATGTGCTTTCTTTCTTTCTTTCTTTCTTTCTTTCTTTCTTTCTTTCTTTCTTTCTTTCTCTCTCTCTCTCTCTCTCTCTGTCTCTGTCTCTCTCTTTCTTTCCTTCCTTTTGTCTCTCTGTTCCTTTTTTCTTTTTTCTTTCATCTCTCTCTCACTCTTTTTCTTTCTTTTTTTCTTTTTTCTTTTTTCTTTATTTCTTCCTTTCTTTCTCTTTTTCTTTCAGTCTGTGTGAGTCTGTCTCTCTGTCTCTCTCTCTGTCTCTGTCTCTGTCTCTCTCTCTCTCTCTCTGTGTCTCTTTGCATCTCTCTCCCTCCCTCCGTGTCTCTCTATGTGATTCTCTGTGTGTCTGTCTCTCTCTGTGTGTGTATCTCTCTCCTCCCTCCCTCTGTGCCTGTGTCTGTCTCTCATTCCCTCTATCTATCTGTGCCTCTGTCTGTCTCTATCTCTATCTCTCTCTCTCTCTCTCTCTCACACACACACACACACACACACATAGACACAGAAACAAACACAAACACACATACTGTGGTCACATTGTTGAGTGTTCCAATCACATTTGAAACACTCAACAACTGGCCTGTATTCATGTTTTTTTGCAGCATTCTGCAGACATGGCAGCAAAATATATGGTTAAAAGTACCTGGCAGCAGTGTTCTTCCCTGGGGGGCTCTGCAGAACATCCCAAGACCAATGCCACCACATCTGCCCTCTTTGGGGACAGGTCCTCTTCAAAAGGACAAGGCCCTGCTGGTCCCCCTCATGTTCCTCGTGTTCCAGCCATGGCCCCACGTCGTGGAGCAACTCCAGAGCCCATCCGTGATCCCCGTGGAAAACATGTGCGCACACACAGAGCCTGCACAATTACAGGCCTGGACAGTGAAGCCTCTACACAAGCCCGGGTGAATGAGAACAAGTTCTGAAGGTTCCGGGATGAGAGACGGAATCTTCACTGCGGGCCAGTAAAGCTTCGTCCACCAGAGGCAGCAGGACCAAAGCCTCTCTTCCAACTGGCCCTTCCTCCTTCTGAGGGCAAGGGACCTGGCTGCCCCGCTGCCTCTGGCTTCCTTCCGAGAGTCTCCACTCTCCGGGGCTGTAATTGTGCAGGCTGTGCATGCATGCTTATGTTTTCCACGGGGGTGATGGATGGGCTCCAGAATCGCTCCAGGCCTTGGAAAACATAGGCACGCACGGGCAGCGCAGCAGCCGGGACAAGGGAGCGAAACCCGCACGGCTTGTTCAAACAGCAAAAGAAGGGACAGGAGAGGAGTTTGGCTGTTTGAAAAGCCCCACGTGGAACTCCACTCCTGTGCCAGCTCGTTTCCAATTGGGGTGGGATAAGTAAGTCAGTCAGTAAGTAAAATCTTTATTACGGTCAAAGACCAGCAATACACATTAATTTTTACACTATGTTAAAAAATACTATGAATCCATGGAGAGGGACGGAAAAAATTGATTTCTTCCCCCCTCCCCCAATTGGAAACAAGGTGGCTCTAAAAGAAAAGGGAGCGCAACCCTCACGGCTTGTTCAAACAGCAAAAGAAAGGCACAGGAGAGGAGTTCAGCTGTTTGAAAAGCTCCACTTAGAACTCCTCTCCTGTTCCTTCTTTTGCTGTTTCTACATGCCGAGCGGGTCGCACTGTCTTGTCGGCAAAGGTGCTTTGCAGCGACAGGGGCAGGATTGGTACCAGCATTCCCAGAAGTTAATTACTTCTGGGTTCACCGACCAACCGATCCACAAGGACCGGCAAGGACCAGTAGGAACCCACCCCTGCATTCTAGTTGCTAATTCCAGTTCTTCTTCTTGCTTTTTTGTCATATTCCTGGTTATCATTTTTGTTTTGCCTTTATTGATTTTTAATCCTTCCACTTCACCATATTCTTCTAATTTTTTAATTAATTGCAGACTGGATTCTAATGGATCTTCTAGAACAAATACTAAGTCATCGGCCTAAGCTTGGGCCTTATATTCTTCATTTTTGAGTCTCAAACTTTTTATTCCCTGGTCCTTCCTAATTTCATTTAATAAAATTTCCAGGGTTAATATAAACAGCAAAGGAGAGAGGGGGCACCCCTGTCTAACTCCCTTTTTTATTTCGATCTTCTCTGTTCATCAGAACTTTGGCTGTCTGACTGTTATAAAGTTTTTCTATCATTTTTGTACATTTTCTCCGAATTTCATCCTGTCTAATAGTGTTATTAAAAATTTCCAAATTACATTGTCAAATGCTTTTTGTGCCTCATGAAAAACCAGTACCATTTGTTTTTCTGGATGCGCCTCATAATATTCTATTATGTCTAGGATGACTCGTATTATTTTTAATGTGTCTGTGAGGTAAAAATCCGTTTTGGTCTGGATGTATTTGTTCATTTAAAACCTGTTTAATTCTTCCTGCCATAATTGCTACAAATTTTTTATAATCGGAATTTAGTAATGAAATTGGTCTGTAGTTTTGAATTTCTTGTAGATTGGTTTCTTCTTTCAGGATTAGTGATATTATTGCTTCCGTCCATGATTCAGGCATCTTGGCTTTTCCTAAAACTTCGTTAAACATTTCCACTCCTAGCTCTTCCAATATTATTTTATTATATTTGTATAGCTCCACCAGTATTCCATCTGGTCCTGGGGTTTTATTATTTTTCTGGTTTTTCAGGACTAATTCCACTTCAGCTAACGTTATTGGCCTGATTATCACCTTCCTTTGTTCTTTTGAGATTGATGTTATCTTTTTTGTGTTTAAATAATGTTTTATCTTGATTTACTCCATACTATCTTGCACGTATAGTTTTGTGAAGTATTTATGAATAATATGCTTCTTTTCTCCCACTTTGTATTGAATTCTTCCCTCATCATCTTTTAATTGGTATATCATCCTTTTTTCTCTTTCATTATTCAATCTGTATGCCAGCCATCGTCCAGGTTTGTTGGCTTGTTCAAAGTAATTTTGTCTGACCGCTTTAATTTTCTGTGCTAATTCCTTTTGAGTTATTAAGTTGATCTTATGTTTTATCATCTCTCTTTTTTCTTTTTTAATTTTATTATTTGGGTCTTTCTGTAGTTCAGGTTCGGCTTCCATAAGTTCTTTTTGCATACATTCTTGTTGCTCTTTTTGTTTTCTAGTTCTTCTCACCATGTAGGCAATCGTGAGAACTCTTGTGTATGCTTTCATAGTGTCCCAGAGATTTTGAATTGAAGTGTCTTCTTTTTTATTTATTCTAAAAAATAGTTTTAATTCTTTCTCCAGCATTTGAGTGTATTCTATTTCATTTACAATATTTGAATTCATCATCCATCTTTTTCTTCTTCTTTGACCTTTCCATCTTAATTTTATTGGATTATGATCTGCCCACTCATTTGCTTCTATTTCAATTTTGTCTAATTGATTACATAGACCAGATGAAATCCAAGCCATGTCAATTCTTCATAGGGACTGATGGGGGTTTGAATAAAAGATATATTGCTTTCTTGTTTTGTGCCTTTCTCTCCAAATATCATGTAATTTATATTCCATTGCAATCGCAAAAAAGGATTTCCATAACGTTTTTTTTGTTTTATTTTTCTTTTTGCTTTCATAATCCATTTTTTTATCCACTATTGGATTATAATCCCCGATTAGGCAAATATTTTCATATTCTAATTCGTTTATTTTGTTGTATAATTTCCTATAGAATTCCTCTTGCTTCTGATTTGGTGCATATATGACTGTTCTGATCCCCCTCGTCCCACATCAACACACTCCGAGCCAAAGATACTTTATGGAAATTTATTAACAGACAAACAGGTCCTTAGCAGCAAACCGGCACAGATAAGCCGTGGCAGCAATCCAGCCTGCCAGGCTCACAATTCTGTTCTCCAACATTCGTTAATGTGTTGATTTCTGCAAAAGGGCCGTGTGCACAAGCATTCCTTTTATAGTCTGGAGAGGAAACTAATTACAAGCAGCTGAGTGCAATTACCTCCTGTAACTGTGCAACTGTTCCTTACACCTATTAGCTCTCTGGTGCCGGGCATCCAGGAACAACTCACTGCTGACATCAGGATCACACTCCCTTGTCTCCTCCCCACTGGTCCAAGGCTCCATTTTTTTTTGTTTTTTCTTCTTCTGTATCTTTCTATCTGGGGTAGAGTTCCCCTCCATTTAATTCCTCTTTCCATATTCCACTCTTTCTATTTCCAGACACAAACCAATCACTATAGATATCAGCAGATTTGATTTCTTTGTGGTCATTTTTCTCTTCAGTTTTTAGGACTCTAACCTCCCCTTTTTCCACTTGATAAACATCTCCAACTTCTTCATCATATTTTACTGTTAGATGCTCTAGATTTTCCAATTTCTTCTCTGTCCTCTCAAATGTGTTTGATAATTTCTGAATTTCAAATATTATCTTTTGCAAACTTAAAGCTTCTTTCTGCTGTTGAAGTTGTGCCATAATTTCCAGCTGTCAAATACTGCTGCTCTGGTTTGAAGGGTTTTTACAAGGTTAAACATAAATTCACAGTAAAATCTTCTTTTCACTTTCTCTGGTTAGAGATATAGTTCAAAAGGACACCTGTGTAAACAATTCATCCTTTGGTTCTTGTTCTTACACACACACACACCTGGCCTGTGAATAAACCAGAACACAGGCTTGGCTGTTTGATTTTAGATTTTCTTAACTACTAATTCGAATGGTTGTTTCCTGCAAATGTTCCCTCCCAATGCCTCACCTATAATCTCTCTTGGGAGGGGCCAATCAACAACCACCTGTGCTTAATCATCTTATGTGAGTCTGCCTACAGAGTTGCTGCTTCCATTTCTCAGCCCTTCTCAATCTAGCATCAGGGACAAACTGCCTTTGATCCTCCCCACTGCTCTATGCTTCAGGTGCCTACTGGTGGCCAACCAGCCTCTCTGGTCCCTGCTCTGAGTCTGAACCCTGCCCAGGGTCCTCCACATTGTCCAGGGCAGACTCATATGGTTCCTTGCTATCCAAGTCCATCAGCAGTTCAACCGGATCCTGCTGGGCCACAAAAGGTTCTTAGCACTCTCTATAAACAAACTGTGAGACTTTGAATTTCCAAGCCAGACTGTTCAGTGAGGAAAGTGAAAGTGCTTTGTTCCCAATACACAAGTCTCCAGCCTCCGAGCAGCAGCACTAACTTTCCCTCTGTTGTTAGAATTCTCTTTGTTTCCTTCTTTTCTTTTATATTCCAAGTTAAAAAAATAAAAATCAAATTCTTGAGTAAAATAGAGGAAAAGAAGAGGAAAACACACATAGTAATGAGGAAGGAGAATTTTAGTCCATAGGTTGCAAAAATAATAATAAAAAAGATTAAGAAAGAAAACTTAATCCATCCATTTTAAAAGGCTTGCATAAATTCCATCCATAATAATAGCATTTAAGAGCAAGATAACACACTAACCAAAACCATTCAAAGTTTAATTCTGCCGCTTATTTCTTCTATTCCCAGATTTAAATTAATTTTAAGTTTTTTGTAGGCAGTCTCTTTTAAAACAGTAAAAATTCCTCACCAGCTGTAAACACTTTCTCTTTCCTTTTCCTTCCATCCGGAGCCATCCCAACTTCATCAACCTAGGGGCTGTGCTTTTATTGCCAGCTAGAAGAACTTCTCCTGGGTCGATCAGGCATTTTGCAGTGTCCCTGAGATTAGCAGGATGTACTCTTCCCGTTCGCTGTCTCTACGGGAAGGTTTAGGTCCGATTGGACCACCCAGCGATAAAAGTTTCAGCAGTGATCTCAGAGCATTGAGATCGCATGTCCATCTCATAGCAACATTGGCTCCTCCTCTCCCTCAATTCGGATTATTGATAACTCTAATTCTTTATTAGCTTGTCTATATTTCAGCTCAATTTTTTCCATCTTTTGATCTGTTTGTTCTATTTTTGTTTCGGTGTTCTGGATTTTCTGTTTGTTGATTGCTAAGGCATTCTGTACCCTTTCAATTTTGTCATCCACACTTTTGATATTTCCTTTCAATTCTCCCATTTCATTTTTCATTTCTTCATGATTCCTCCTTGTCTCTTCATGATTTGTAGCCGTCACTTCTTGGTTTTTTGTCAATGTCTCTTGTATCATCTGGAGCATCAATTGCATACTCTGCATTGTTGGTGCTGGTCCCGTTGTCTCACACACACACACACACACACACACACACACACACACACACACACACACACACACACACACACACACAGATATATATATATATATATATATATATATATATATATATATATATATATATATATATATATATATTAGATTTTTTACAACCCCTGGTAAGCCCCAATTATGGGAGGAAGCTAACTGCTTCCATCATCTGTCCTTCGGCTCGTCACAAGAGTCCATCACGACAGAAACCCAATATTTTTACTGTTGCCTTTGTTATATTTGTGGTTTTTTTTTAATTTGTGCTGATAAATAAATAAAGGGAGACTAGTATAGATCTATTTCAAGCTATTTAGCTCTCATCAGCTAGCCATACCCTTACAGGGATTTGAACCTGGGCTATATTGCACACTAGGCATACTAGGCAGAGATCTTAGCCATTAGGCCACAGGCTCTTATCCGTTTATCAGCGAAGCCAGGGTGAAAGGTATCTATTAGATTTTTTACAACCCCTGGTAAGCCCCAATTATGGGAGGAAGCTAACTGCTTCCATCATCTGTCCTTTGGCTCATCACAAGAGTCCATCACGACAGAAACCCAATATTTTTACTGTTGCCTTTGTTATATTTGTGTTTTTTTTATTTGTGCTGATAAATAAATAAAGGGAGACTAGTATAGATCTATTTCAAGCTATTTAGCTCTCATCAGCTAGCCATAGCCCAGGTTCAAATCCCAGTAAGGGTATGGCTAGCTGATGAGAGCTAAATAGCTTGAAATAGATCTATACTAGTCTCCCTTTATTTATTTATCAGCACAAATTAAAAAAACACAAATATAACAAAGGCAACAGTAAAAATATTGGGTTTCTGTCGTGATGGACTCTTGTGACGAGCCGAAGGACAGATGATGGAAGCAGTTAGCTTCCTCCCATAATTGGGGCTTACCAGGGGTTGTAAAAAATCTAATAGATACCTTTCACCCTGGCTTCGCTGATAAACGGATAAGAGCCTGTGGCCTAATGGCTAAGATCTCTGCCTAGTATGCCTAGTGTGCAATATAGCCCAGGTTCAAATCCCAGTAAGGGTATGGCTAGTTGATGAGAGCTAAATAGCTTGAAATAGATCTTCATGGTTCAAATTTATAATCCACTAGGTGTCAGCATCTCCTCAGTATCACTGTTAGTGTCAATCAGTTAATACAACAAAGTCCAGCAGTAAAGGCAAAATAAAGGGGGGGGGTAAAGAAGCCCTCTAATCATTCCAAAACAGTTCTCTTTCTACTCTCTCTGGTACCATTCCAAGTTCAGGGGAGAATAAATACCGTATATTTGTAAGGTGTCCCCTCCAAAAAGAGAAAGAGTGCTTGCTCCCTTTGTTACCTGAATTTATTGTTCACGGTTGAAACTGTTCTAAGCTCAAAGTTCAGCTATTCTTTGGAAAAACAAGAGTAGAAGGAAGAGCAAGAAGGAAAAAGTCAACAACCAACCCAACTGTTAAACAATCCTTTATGTTCTTTCCAAGTCTTCTCAGCAGTTACTATGTCCCACTCCTGTTGTCCATGCCGGGTTTTCGTTCTCACTGTGGCCACTTTTGTTCAAGTTATTCACGCTGTGAATTCCAACTCAGCGTTTCTGCTCTCACTACTTTTCAGCAAAAATCTGAACTGCAAAAATAGTCTCCATCCCAGAGCCTCTTTCTTTCCAGCTCACCCTCTCTGCCAATTTTGCGTTGTCCTCCTTTTCTTTGGGTTGTTAATAATAATAACAGATGTCTCAATTTCAACTGCTTTCTCTCTCTGCTTCCTTCTTATGTGGTCGCCATCGCTTCGGTCCTGACCAAGTGGCAGGATAGATCCTCATCCATTTAGTGGGTTTCTCCTACCCACTGAGGGATTTGCCTTATCACCCCAGTGTCTTCAGAGTTTCCCCCTTAATCTGCCAGTCCCTTCAGGATCCACAGTGCTCAGAAATGAGCTCAAATGAAGAAGTTAGAGTTAGAGGTTACAAGAACTCCCGTTCCTCAGCTCCAAGCATGATGACATCACCACAGGAAATTTTCAAAAATATATATTGATTGGCTGAATATTAAGAAAATCAAGGGTCCTTATGGAAGTCATAAATCTGAATGTAAACCTTAATTTAAATAGAGATTTTAGTATAAAATTCTTTTTTAACTTGTTTTATTTGTTATTTTAATACATTGTGAGCTTTCTGAAAAAGGGCAAGCACAATTGCTTTTAAAGGCAGCATTGTGTTCCTTGTTTTATATGAGCTGCTCCATCAGTTAACATTATTTAATACATAGTTCTAATATAATCTGTAGATGTAGAAGAATGGATGCCAGCATACAGCCATTATTAAGCTGTCTCTCTAAATTTTAGCACACCATCGATTTGACACAGGAATGTTATTATGCTATTGGTCTAATATGAAATTAGTGAGAAAGCTTCAAGGTTGATTGAGAGGCTGTTGCTCAAATATGCCCTTTTAAAACAGAAAGAAACTTAAATTCAATTTGCATCATCTCTTTCCTTTCTCTTTTTGAAAGGAATCGCTAAACTCTACATTCACATTTGTACATTCCATCAAGGATGTCTAAAATTGTTGTCACAAGGCAATTCTAAATATTCATTCTAGACTGCCATCACTACCTAACTACCAGCTCTGAGCATGCTAATGCTTCCTTTATCCAAAATGATTGCTAGTCCACAATGAAATCACATTATTTTTTCTTATTTCTGCTAATGTCAGAGGGGTTTTTCTAGGTTCTTTTTCTTTAAATCCTGATTCCTTCTTTTACTTAAATATAGCACATAAATTTAATAAATGAAGTAAATCGATATAGGTAGTCATCAACTTACAACCATTCATTTAGTGATCATTCAAAGTTACAACAGTACTGAAAAAAAGTGATTTGTGACAGTTTTTCATGCTTATGACCTAATTATCTTGGTTGCTCTTCTTTGTAATTTTTCTAGAGTCTTAACATCTTTTCCATAGTGTGGTGACCAAAACTGGATGCAGTATTCCAGGTATGGTCTTACTAAGGCTTTATAGAGTGGTATTAGCACCTCTCTTGATCTTGATTGTATCCCTTTGTTAATGCAATTTAAGATTTCATTGGCTTTTTTGGCTGCCACCGCACACTGACGGCTCATATTTAGCTGGCTGTCTACTAAGAGTCTAAGATTCATCCCACAGTTACTGTTATTAATTCTGGTTTCACCCAGTCTATATGTGTACTTTCGGTTTTTCTTGCCTATGTATGACTTTATTTTTCTCTACATTGAATTTCATTTTGTTAGATAGGGCCCAGTGTTCAAGCCTGTTAAGATCCATCTGGATCTTAAGCCTATCTTCTAGAGTGTTAGCTATTCCTGCCAGCTTAGTATCATCTGCAAATTTGGTAAGTTCCTCTTCTATTCCCCCATCTAAGTTGTTTTTGAAGATATTGAAGAGTACTGGGCCTAAGATGAAACCTTATGGTACCCCACTGCTTACTTCCCTCCATGTAGACATAGACCCATTAAGGACTACTTGTTGAGTATGGTTTGTCAGCCAGTTACGAACACATCTGGTGATGATGCTATCTATCCCACTATTTTCTAGCTTACCAAGAAATAGGTTGTGGTCTACTTTGTTGAATGCCTTGCTGAAGTCTAAGTATATTATGTCCACAGTATTTCACTGATCTACTAATTTATTCACTGTGTTTAAGAATGAAATAAGATTGGTTTGGCATCATCTATTTTAACAAACCTATGTGTCAACCCTGAAGCTCACCTGGCTGTGGCCATTTTGGGGCTGGAGCTGTGGGAAAGGGAGGGGAAAGTAGAGATAGCTGGGGTGTTGTAGCCAAAATAGAATACTTTCTCTTGGGAACCAAGGACATTCTCAATAGATGTCCAAAAGGAGGAGAGTGGAGTCATCTAGCAACCGGACTGTATCCTGATTGGACCATACGCCTGATTGTTTGGAGAAAGTGAAAAAAACTTTTACTTTTAATTAGGTGAAAACCACAGGAACATTTAGAATCAGTTTTCACCAGCTCATGCCAATATGACATATCCAATAAATCTATTCTTTGAGGAATTCAACTGCCTCAGAGTTTTGAATGCTGTGGCTATGTTACTTGGAACCCTGACCTTAAACTGACTCTTCTAAAACAAAAGAAAACTTTCCACTCCATCTGGAGCCACTATCCAGGGTCCTGAGCCACAGTCACTTACCCAGTGTACTGGGCAGTGGGAAGACTCTGGGAAAATGGAGAAGAAAACTGAGGAAATGACTGGCACCGGCAGAGCTTATGGAGGAGTTGCCAAAAGCTTACAATTTCCCCCCTCACCCCAGCGGATGGTGGCAGTGGCGGTGAACATCAAGTGCCAGTTGGGTACCTGGCCCAAAGTTCATGCCATGGCCATCCACCCAGGATCTCTACCAGGCAGAGGAAGACATTGGCTACTGATCTGCATTCCAGGAACCAGCAAAAGAACACCCAGTCACCTCTGTGAAGGAGGAGATGACCACGGTCCTCAAGTGGTTGTCAACATGACTCCTGGACCTCAGTGAGTCTGGGGAACTGGAAGTACCAGACTGCGGCCTGCAGCCAGACCCTGGAGGGATTGCCAGAGATGTTCGGCCAGCCAAGCTTCGGTGGTGTCAGGCAGTATCAGCAATCCGGGCAGGGAGTGATAGATCTCAGCCAGCTGTCTTTTACTTTTCCCACACAGAAGGACTGATCTACCCAGGGAGTAACTCCCATGCCACTCATCGGCACAGTCCAGTGCACAGCAGTCTCCCCAGGTGGGCCCGGACTACCTCCCTGATGGCCCAGCCTGTCAACCCTCCACCACCTCCATTGGATTGGTCAAGTACCAGGCCACAGCAGAGGCCTCCTTGGTGCCACAGCAGAGGCCTCCTTGGATATTGGGACAATGCCAGATGCCATCAGCCAGACAGGTGCCACCTGGGTGGGTTTACTATCTGGGTCAAGGTTGGATCCAGTTCCAGTGAATGCCTTCTCCCATCTCCATACCACAGTGAGGCAGAGATCAAAGGCATCAAGTAGAGGGGCCACCCAGCAAGGAATACATTAGGGAATTCTGACAGGTGGCTAGGAAGCTGGCCTGGGTGCCTAGTGGTGCAGTACTTTAAGGAGCACTTGGATCATGAACTGCACTAAGCCTGTGTATGCTGAGGTGTCCCAGACTGCATCCACAAGTGGTACCAGATGGCTGTTGCCATGGGCCTCGAGCTCCACCTGCACAAAAAGGAAGCACCAGAAAAGAAACCCAAAAGACAACTTGGCAGGTGGTCTAGCCTGCGACAAGCAGAAGAGCAGCCAGGAGGAGCCTCAACAACACCAATCAAGTGCTTCAGATGTGAACAGCAGGGTCACCGAGCACCTGAATGCCTGGCCCTAGCTCCTGTTCCCCAAGCAAGAAAGCCTACACCAGCCAAACTAAGAAGGCCACCATAGAAACCCACAGAGAAAGGGAAGTTTGTCTGCCAAGCCATCAAGGTCTCCTCTCCTGAAGGGGAAGAAGGAACTCCGGTTCCAGAAGCCACACTGACGGCCGCATGCGACAGTGATGATGACAGCGAGAATGACCCAATGGTAAGTAAAGCCATCCATCCTTTTGTTATTAAATTGAGAATAGTGGTCCCCAGGAAGGAACCCAGAGAGACAGGTTGTGGTGGTGCCAAAAATGACTGAAGCAGTCATCCTGGGACTGGCATGGCTGGACAAATGGAACCCCGCCATTTCATGGGAAGACGGCTACAGAAAGCTGAAGTTTGGACTTTGTCCCCTCCCACCTCCCTACCCGACAAAGGGAAAAGCCACTATTAAAATGGCTGGTACCATGTGGAACAAGAAAGCCACCACCACTGCAGAGCCACCTCCTGACAGCCCTGAGAGTCCCAAAGAATATCAGGACCTGGCCACAGCATTCAGCGAGGAAGAATGCAACTTGCTACCACCACCCATCGCCCCACTGACTGCGCCATAGAGTTTGTGCCAGGGGCTAAACTTCTCAAGTCAAAAATGTATTCCATGAGCCCAAAAGAAATGATGGAACTGAGAGAGTACATTGACACCAACATGGCCCAGGAGTTTTGATTGCTATGGGTGTGTTAGAGCCGAGGTGGCGCAGTGGTTAAATGCAGCACTGCAGGCTACTTCAGCTGACTGCAGTTCTGCAGTTCAGCTGTTCAAATCTCACTGGCTCAAGGTTGACTCAGCCTTCCATCCTTCCGAGGTGGGTAAAATGAGGACCCGGATTGTTGGGGGCAATATGCTGACTCTGTAAACCGCTTAGAGAGGGCTGAATGCCCTATGAAGCGGTATATAAGTCTAACTGCTAAGTTTAACTGCTATTATTTGGAACCTTGATACCATGCTAACTTCTATTTATTACTTTACTCATTTCTAGATGTTGGCAGATCTGTTTATTATCTTTTCTAGTATCTTCCCAGACATTGATGTTAGCCTGATTGGTATGTAGTTTCCTGGGTCTGTTTTTTTCCCCTTTTTTGAAGATGGGAACCACTTCAGCCCTTTTCCAGTCCTCTGGTAGTTCCCTGGTGATCCAGGGCTTTTGAAAGATGTGGCACAGTGGTTCTGAGACGACATCTGCTAGCTCCTTTAGAATTCTGGGATGTAATCCATCAGGTCCTTGTGATTTGTATTGATCAAGATTAGACAAGTGTTCTCTCACCATTTTTTTTGCTTATTTTAACTTTTATTTCTAGTCTGTCTTTTACAGTTATGCTTTTGGTTATAGTTTCTTTTTGCGTGAAGACTGATGCAAAGAATGAGTTAAGCAGCTCTGCTTTCTCCCTGTTGCCCATTACTTCCTTGCTGTCTTCTCTCTTTAGTGGATCAACTGTTTCCTTGTTTTGTTTTGTTTTGCTATTTATATGTTGGAAGAAACTTTTTATTATTATCTTTGACTTTTGTTGCAAGTCTGTTCATTCTGAGTCTTTGCTTTCCTGACTTTATCTTTGCTGATTCTGGCTATCTGCTGATATTCTGCCTTAGTTGTATGTCCCTCTTTCCATTTTTTGTACTTGTCTTTTGTCTTTCAATTTGTCAGAGAAAGCTTTGTGCAGCCATGCTGGTTTCTTCTTGGATTTCTCGTGTTTCTTTTCACAGTATTGTGCCAGTCTGGGCTTTTATAATAATATTTTCCAGAGTTTTCCAAGCTTCTTGAATAATTTTCCCCTTTAGGATTTTCATCCAAGGAATCTTTCCTGAGTTCTCACTGGGTTTATGAAAATCAGCTCTATTAAAATCTAAGACTCTGGTATCATTATGTTCTATTGCTTGTGTTTGCCTTATATTCAGTAGTGAGATTCAAAAACATTTACTACCAGTCCTGTGGTTGTGGCTTGGTGGGCATGGCTGGTTGGGCATGTGATTGGGTGAGCATAGCCAAGTCAACATCACTCATGTCAAGTGGCGCCTTGGTTTGCCCTGCTTGCTTCACCCCACTTGCCTGGCCTCCCGAGCTCTTCTGGTCTCTGTCTATTAATTTGTCTACTACTACAATACAATACAATAGCAGAGTTGGAAGGGACCTTGAAGGTTTTCTAGGCCAACCCCCTGCCTAGGCAGGAAGCCCTACACCATTTCAGACAAATGACTATCCAACATCTTCTTAAAGACTTTCAGTGTTGGGGCATTCACAACTTCTAGAGGCAAGCTGTTCCAGTGATTAATTGTTCTAACTGTCATTAATTGTTCTAACTTAGAACTGTCTCCTCAGTTCTAAGTTGCTTCTCTCCTTGATTAGTTTCCACCCATTGCTTCTTCTTCTGCCCTCAGGTGCCTTGGAGAATAGTTTGAATCCCTCTTCTTTGTGGCAACCCCTGAGATATTGGAACACTGCTATCATGTCTCCCCTTGTCCTTCTTTTCATTAAACTAGACATACCCAGTTCCTGCAACCGTTCCTCATATGTTTTAGTCTCCAATCCCCTAATCATCTTTGTTGGTCTTCTATGCACTCTTTCCAGAGTCTCCACATTTTTTTTACATCGTGGAGACCAAAACAGAATGCAGTATTCCAAGTGTGGCCTTACCAAGACATTATAAAGTGGTATTAATAATTCACATGATCTTGATTCTATCCCTCTGTTTATGCAGCCTAGAACTGTGTTGACTTTTTTGGCAGCTGCTGCACACTGCTGGCTCATATTTAAATGATTGTCCACTAGACAGTGTTTTTCAACCACTGTGCCGCGGCACACTAGTGTGCCGTGACATAGTGTAAGGTGTGCCGTGGGAAAAACACCCGCCGGGTGTTTTTGCCTCGGGACATCTCTGTATCCCGAAAGTTGCTTTTGGGACACAGGGATGCATCTATTAAGGCCCTGCGGCCCCGCGTTTAGTTTAAAAATGCGGGGACCGCCGGGAGGTAGCGCATGCAGGGACGTCACTGACGTCCCATGCGTGCGCCCATAGCGGTGGGTCTGACTGGCTGGCCCCGAAAGCGCCTCCCCAGGGAGCAGCCACCGACCTCTTCCTTGCCTGCGGAGTCGCAGGAGGAGGCCGAGCAGAAACGCCCCCGCATCACGCCACCCCCACAGGAGACAAGCAGCAGGAGACAAGCTTGCTGCGGGCCGGCGGCGGACAAACGAAGCTGCCGCCGCCCGCCTGCTCGCCCATCTCCGGCCAGTTACAGTGCTCGGCGAGTTGGGTCGTTGGCGCCGTCTCCCGCAGAAAGCAGCGGTTCCTGCCCCTGCCCTCCAGTCCCTCTTTCCCGCCAGGACTCCGCTCCGAAGCCAAGCGGGAGGCGCCGGGCACCTACCGGGCAGGGCGAGCAACTAGGCTTCGGCGGGTAGAGGGAGCAGACGGCGGCAGCTCTCGGCTGGATGAGCGGCAGGATGACCCGTGCCAGCCAACCTTTTCGTCGGCAGGACTCCGTGGCACATCGGGGGAGGCGATTCCTGTCTCCTCGCCCCGCTGGCTCTCTCCTCCACGCCGGCCAACTACCGACCCGAAGAAAGGGAGGGAAGCGGGCTGGGGGGGTAGAGGCTGACCACTGGCGGTGTGGGTAGCGGAAGAGAGATCCCCGTTTGGACAAAGGAGGTCCTCACCTTCGCTCTCCAAGACTGCCCCGGGCAGCCGCCTGCCCGTCACCAATGCTCCCTTCCCTGGAGGAGGGGAACCCAGAGGCAGCCCGGGCTGCCAGGGGCTTTCTCAGGATGGGACAAAGGTGCCACTCCCCTTCCCTGATTGGAGTGATCAGCTTCGTGGATGTCACTTTGGCCCTTCCTGCAGCCCCTTCAACCTTCACTGGGCAGGGAAAGATCCTTCCAAGCTGACCGGGCAGGGGATCCTCCCCTCCCCCCCCCCACTGCTTGGGTCCTCCTTTCTGTCTTCTAGGGCCTAGAATTACTTTATATATAGTCAATATAGGCACAGAGTTAATTTTTTTAAACATTTTCTAATGGTGGTGTGCCTCGTGATTTTTTTCATGAAAAAAGTGTGCCTTTGCACAAAAAAGGTTGAAAAACACTGCACTAGGACTTCAAGATCCCTTTCACAGTTACTACTATTGAGCAAGGTACCACCTATACTGTACCTGTGCATTTTGTTTTTCTTGCCTAAATGTAGAACTTTACTTTTTTCACCATTGAATTTCATTTTCTTAGATAGTGCCCAATGTTCAAGTTTGTCAAGATCCTTCTGTATCTTAAGCCTATCTTCTGGAGTGATGGCTATTCCTACCATCTTGGTGTCATCTGCAAACTTGATGAGTTCCCCATTTATCCCCTCACCCAAATCATTGATGAAGATGTTGAAGAGTACTGGGCCTAAAACAGAGCCTTGGGGTACTCCACTGCATACTTCCCTCCATGTAGATGCAGTTCCATTGAGGACTACACTTTGAGTGTGGTTGGTCAGCCAGTTACAAATCCATCTGGTGGTGATGCTGTCTAACCCACATTTTTCTACTTTATCTAGTAGTAGGTTATGGTCTACTTTATCAAATGCCTTGCTGAAGTCCAAGTAAATTATATCAACAGCATTCCTCTGGTCCATTAATTTTGTCACTTTGTCAAAGAATGCATTAAGATTAGTCTGGCATGATCTGTTTACTTCTAGGTGTTCGCTAATCCGTTGCTTGATTATCTTTTCCAGAATCTTCCCTGGTATTGAGGTCAGGCTGATAGGTCTATAGTTTCCTGGATCTATTTTTTTCCTTTTTTGAAGATAGGAACCACATCAGCTCTTTTCCAGTCCTTTGGCAGTTCCCCGGTGCTCCAGGATCTCTGAAAGATATAGTTCAGTGGTTCTGAGATCTCATCTGCCAGTTCCTTCAGAACCCCGGGTGTAATCTGTCTGGTCCTGGTGATTTGAACTCGTCTAGGGTAGATAGGTGCTCACTTATCATTTTCTTCCTTATTTCAGTTTGTGTTCCTAATCTGATTTTTGTGGTGCTGTTTTTGGTAGGTTGGACTGTTTTATTCCCTTTGTGTAAAGAGAGATGCAAAAAATGAGTTAAATGGTTCTGCTTTCTCCCTCTTGCTTGTCACCTTCTTGCCACTTTCTCCCAGCAATGGACCAATTGTTTCCTTGACTTTTTTCTTCTTTTTAACATGTTGAAAGAAGCTTTTTTGTTATTTTTTACTTTTGTGGCAAGCCATTCTTCATTCTGAGCCTTAGCTTTCCTCACTTAATCTTTACAGGCTCGGGCTATTTGTTGATATTCTGCTTAGTTATGTTCCCCTTTTTCCATTTTTTATATTTTTCCTTTTTGTCTTTCAATTTGTCAGAGAGTTCCTTATGCAGCCATGCTGGTTTCTTTTGGGAGCTGTTATTTTTCTTCTTCATTGGTATTGTGCTAGACTGGGTTTTTATAATCTCATTTTTCAAAATTTCAGAAGCTTCTTGAGTTGTTTTCCTCTTGAGGATTCTCATCCATGGAATCCTTCCCAAGCTCTCTCTAAATTTATTGAAATTAGCTCTCTTAAAGTCCAATACTCTAGTTTGACCTTGTTCTACTACGTGCCTTTGCATAATGTTGAATTCCAGTATTGCATGATCGCTTGCCCCCAAGGTTCCTGTAGCTTCTATCATTTCCTCTCTATTAGTGAGAATTAAGTCCAATATGGCTGATCCCTTTATTCCCTTCTCTACCTTTTGGGAAACAAAGTTGTCTGCTAGGTTTGTTAGGAACCTCTTCGATCTTCCACTTGGTGCAGAGTTTGTTTCCCAGTTGATGTCAGGGTACTTAAAATCCCCCATTACTATTGTGGTGTGCTTCCTACATACCCTAATTAGCTGACTAGTAAAAAGTTCACCTACTTTCTCTGCTTGGTTGGGTGGCCTGTAGTATAGACCTATGGCAATGTCATTCCCCCCCCTTTAATATTGACCCAAATGCATTCAAGTTAGTTTTCATCATTGTTGTGCTCTATTTCTGTAGAGATGTAGTTATTTCTTATATACTGTATAGTGCAACTCCACCTCTTCTTTTATTTGATCTATTTCTTTTAAATAATTTAAATCATTCTAGCTGTATGTTCCAATTGTGGGCTTCATCCCACCAAGTTTCTGTAATAGCAACAATATCATATCTGCCCTCCTTTACTTGGATTTCTAATTCACCCTGTTTATTCCTCATACTCTGTGCATTGGTGCATAGACATTTGAGTCCATTTTGATTGACCCTGTATTTACTGTTTACATAACCTGTGTTTTGCCTGACTATTTTCCCCTATTCGCCCCTATTGCCACTTGTATGATTTGTGCACCTGGTATGGCACTCACTATTAAATCCTTGGTTTTACTTGACAGCAGGACTGATAATCTTGCCCGCACAAACATCTATGTTACATGCACTGATAACTCTATGAATTTTAGATTGCTGGAGACAGAAATGTTCTGTATCAATTAATTCTCTGTCCCTGCTGTCTAGTTTAAATATTTATGCAGAAAATCTGTGAATTTAATGTCAAGTAACTAAGTCCCTTTCTTGGATGGGTGCAAACCATCTCTTTTGTACAGTTTTTCATTGGACCAGCTGCAAACATCATGACTAATAAAACCAAAACCTTCCCTTTTACACCACTCCTTTAGCCACACATTAAACTCTGCTACATGCTGACCCTTCCTTTTTTGTTCCTTATATACTGGTATAACCTCTGAGAAGATAGGCCTACAACCTATACTACTAAGTTCATAACCCAAGCTCTGGAAATCATTCTGCACAGAAAGTACATCTTTTTGGGACAGATCATTTGTGTCAAGATGTATAATAGAATCAACATCACAGTCCTTACTTGATTCTTGACTATCTTAAGAATCCGCCTCTTGTCTCTGCTGGCAGTAACACCTGGCAGGCACCTCCATATCCTTTCCTAAATTTACATCCCTTACGATTGAGATTACTACATTGTCTGGTTGATTATCTAATTACTCCTTGTCCTTCTGGAACTGGAATATCCATATATTCTTAGCTCTATTCTCCAAAATCTTCAGTGAAAATTCTTTGATGTCTGGAGAATTCTCAGAGTTAAAGTCCATATATATCTTTCAGTTGAAAGACACTGATCTCCCCTTTGGGTTCTATCTAGTGTGGTAAATCCCTGCTTGTATAGATCTGTTGCTTAGTGCCTGTTGTTGTGTTTTTATGATCAGTAATCAGTGCTGTTTTTTACACACATACCACTTTAGGAATAATTATAAAATTGATGATTTCTCACTCATTACTTTACTACTAGTAGAAAAAAAATAAGCAGCCATAAATGTCACCTAAAGTTCTTCTAAATACCAATCATTAGATTAGAAATACCTGCAAGCTGGAGTTATGAAACAGACAGGGTGCCAGAGCACCTTGAGGAATTAAAATAGTTAAAATGTAATGATAATTGTCAGCAACCAAGTCTTGCTCATAACGTGAAACTCTTTAGCAGAAAAGTCATTTAAGCTCTCAAAAAAGAGCACACCCAGGAGAAGCAATCCTTAGATCCATTTGCATCACTTAAAGATACCAGCTGGTCTCACTCACCTTACAAGAAATCCTAAGGGAATCATACAGATTTAAGGAAAGATCACATACCCAACCAGAAAGGCAGTAAAAAAATCATTGCCAAGCTTGCATCCTGCCTCTTGGAAGTATACCTCAAATGACAGTGCCAGATCCACTAACCAGGGGAAAAGACTCCTCCCTAGATAGAAAAAGAAACCATGAGGCAGGAAAAAATTCAAACACAATACAAATAATTAAATCACAACAGTTTAAATCCTTTTAAAACTAAAATACAAAAACTCATTTCCAGAGCTCACACCTCAGGCAAGCTCAAGTGTAAACACTTGAGATAAGCCTAACAACAAAGAAAGCAATTAGTGCTAGAATGTAGCAAAGGAGTAAACACAGTAACTGTTATTTGTTAAACCAGAACAAATAGATACAGGAACTAGCCAGATTTCTCAACCCAGTTTGTTTTCAGGAACAGAGATTAACCTTTTTTTTTCTTCCAAACAAAGCTGACTAGAGAAAATTATCCCATCAACAAGATTAAACTTCACCAAACACAGAATTAAATTTCACCAAAAACCAATTTTAGACCAAAACTCAGAAAGGGTATGTATACTCATGTTTCAATGTAAATCTTTCTAGCTAGCCAAGAAGCCTTGCTGAATGTCACTCATCTTGGTTCCTTGTCATTAAAAGCTTCTTTCTGGCAGCTCTGTTCTGTTATTCAAATATTTCTTCAAAGTGCTGATTGTTGCTTCCCAGCTGGAAGAACACCATCAGGGAAGTATTTCCTTCCAACAGCAGTGTAAAAAGCTTAAAACAACCCTTCCCCTTTAAGAAAGTCAAGCAAATGGCTGAGGAACAAGTGCAAGTCATGATGGAGACTTCCCTTCAGGCAATCCTCCTCCTCCTGCTCTTGCAACCCCCTGGCTGGCTGTGGTGGGGCCAGGAGGATGTGCGTGAGTGGGGAGACCCTCAAGTAAGTGGCTGCCTGGCACACACGTGTCTTTGCTGCACTTTGGCCAAGCATGGTCACTCGCTTGTGGACGGTCTCCCCACTCATGCACACCCTCCCAACCCTGCCACACTCAGCCAGAGGGTCACAAGAGGAGAGGAAGGGGAGGGGGAGGAGGAAGGTCACCTGAAGGGAAGCCTCTGCTGCAATTCTCACACATTCCTCAGCCAGTCTAGATTTCCAAAAAGTTGCCACAAAGAAAGAAACGGAGTAGCAAAAATCCTGAGAGGAAATCATGGCATTGGCTCAGCCTCGGCTTTCTAAGTGAGAGAAAAGAGAGACAGAGACAAACAAAGAGAGTGGTGGTGGGAGAGAGAGATACAGAGACAAGGGGAAGAGACATAGAGAGAGGGGGAGAGGGGGAGAGAGAGAGACATAGAGAGAGAGAGATACAGGGGGAGAGACAGACATAGAGAAAGAGAGACAGAGAGATACAGAGAGGGGGAGAAAGATACAGAGAAAGAGAGATACAGAGAGAGGGGGGAGGGGGGAGAGAGAGAAACAGAGAGAGATACGGGGGAGAGACAGATATATAGAGAGAGACAGAGAGAGATACAGAGAGTGGGAGAAAGATACAGAGAAAGAGAGATACAGAAGGAAAGGGAGAGGGAGAGATAGAGAGGGAGAGGAGAGAGAGACATTGAGAGATACAGAGAGAGGGGGAGAGGGGGAGAGAGATAGGGAGATTCACATACACACATAGACATAGAGAGAGATACACACAGAGAGAGATATAAAGAGAGAGGGCAGAGGGGGAGAGAGAGACACAGAGAGAGATACAGAGATGGGGAGGGGGGAGAGATATACAGAGAGAGGGGGAGAAAGGGGAAGATAGAGAGGGAGAGGGGAGAGAGACAGAGAGATACAAAGAGAGAGGAAGAGAGAGAGAAAGGGAGGGGGGTCAAGAGGGTTTTGTGGTTCCCAGTGTTTTTTAACAACCAGTTCTCTGCTGTAATGACCAGCTGGGTAGGTGTGGCTAGGGGGTCATGTGACTGGGTGGGAGTGAGTGACTATCTCCAACATGGGAAGGTTGGGTTCCATTCTTTTCTTGTCAGCTTGAATTTTAAAAGCCTCTCTAGCTTCCTTTAAAGCCAATCTAACTACCAACCATGTGTTTGTAAAGTATCTATCCACTCCTTAAGTGAGAGGATATTGGGTTCTTCTGTGGGTAGTACAGGCATGGAGCTGAAATCCTGGCCTGTTGCTACTCTAAAAGGGGTAAAACCAGTACTTAAGTGTACAGAGTTACTGAATGCCATTTCTGCAAAAGGTAAAAGTTCAGTCCAGTTATCCTGTTGAAAATTAATAAAACAACAGACCGAGTTAGTCCATACTAACCCTAGTACCAAGTTAGTCTGTTCACAATTTCTGTTACTCTGGGTGTGGTATGAAGAGCTCAACCCCTGGATGGTGCCAAGTAAGTTTTAAAATGCCCTTCAAAACTTGGAGGTGAATTGGACCCCTCTGTGGGAGAGGATTCTCTGTGGGGCTCCATGAAGATGATAAATGTGTAATGGGAATAACTTGGCTAGACTTTTGGCAGTTGGGCTCATTTGACAAGGTATAAAATATGCCTGTTTTGAAAACATGTCTGTTACAACCCAAATGATAGTATTCCCAGCACTTTCTGGCAGGTCTACAATAAAGACCATAGCAATATCTCTCTAGGGTGCTGAAGGTTCGGCTACCTTCTGTAAGAGTCCCGCGGCTTTCCCTTGACATCTTTTAGCTGCCACACAAATAAGGCAGCTAGCTACATAGCTCTCTATGTCCTTTCTTAGTGATGCCCACCAAAAATGCCTTTTAATTAGGTGTAAAGTTTTCACAAAACCAAAGTGTCCAGCTAATTTGGAGTCATGGCACTTTGTCATTAAGGGCAATCTTTGGCTAGCTGGAACAAACAACTTCTCTCCCACCCAAGCTATATTTCATCAAGCAGCTGGATTCGTGGCTCAAAAACCATTCATCGGTGGCCAAAGCTTGTTTAAAAGTTTGGGTGGTGTCATTGTCCATCAACATTTCTTGTTTTGCCTGGGACATGGTGATACTTTAGCAGCCTTAGTACATTGTTTTGTACTATGGGTTTGATTATGTCTGGTTTCATACTATTGTATTGCGATTTTCTGGATAGTGCATATGCCAGAAAACATTTGCCCCCAGGGAGATATCTGAGCTGAAACTCAAACCATTTAAAGTATTGAGCCTATCATACTTGTTTGGGGGAGAGTTTCCTTGGGGTCTTTAGGGCTTCTAAATTTTCATGATTAGTCCAGACTTCAAAAGGGATCTTACTCCCCTCTATGAAATGCCTCCAGGTTAAAAGCGCCCACCAAACTGCATAAGCTTCTTTCTCCCAAATGGTCCACCTCTGCTCAGTCTCATTCAACTTTTTGGATGTGTAAGTGCATGGTTGCAATTGGTCTTATTTGTTTTTCTGAAGCAGGGCTGCCCCTATTGCCACATTGCTAGCATCTGTTTGTATGATGAATGGTTTCTCTGTATCCGGGTGCTTTAGAATTGGCTCTGCTGAAAACAGCTAAGTGTTTCAAATGCAGCTTGGCATTCCATTCCATTGTCCAGTTCAAAGGCTGCTTTGGTTTTGGGTTACCCTCCCCCTTCATTTTTAAAAGCTTGGTGATGGGGAGGGCAATCTGAGTGGAAGCGGGGATAAACTGGCAGTAAAGTTGGCGAATGCCAGGAAACTTTGTAACTGTTTACATGTGCGAGGTGGTTCCCACTCAAGTACCAACTGCACTTTTAGAGGGTCCATTTCTATGCCCTGGTGTGAAATATGGTACCCTAAATAATCATTTAGAGATTTTAGCATAAAGTTTGGTGGAGCGAAGTTTGTTTAGAACAACCCCGACTAATTTTACATGTTCTGCTTTGGTCTCAATATATAACAAAATGTCATCTAAATAAACCAAGACCCCCTTATACAAATGCTCATGTAATACTTCGTTTATTAATTGCATAAACATTGTGGGGGCCCTTGTTGCCCAAATGGGAGCACTTTGAATTGATAGCACCCAAGGGGGTGTTAAATGCCATTTTCCACTCATCCCGCTCCTTAATTCTGATGTGGTAGTAAGCCTCCCTTAAGTCCAGCTTTAAAAAAAATTTCCCTTTAGCAAGGTGTGCTAGCATACCTTTCATAAAGGGGAGAGGTAACATGTTCTCCACACTGATTGTATTTAAATTTCTAAAATCCACAGAGACATTTTGAGACATCTATTTTTCTCTAAAAAACACTGGGGCTGTTATTTTTGGTCGGGCTGGCTCGATGAAACCCCTTGCTAGGTTTTTCTCAATGAATGCCCTCAGTTCTTCCAGCTCCCTCAGGGACATGCTATATATCTTGAGTTTAATGAGTTTGGTGCTGGGTAGAATTTTTATCGCACAGTCAGTGGAGCGGTGGGGGGGGGAGCTGATCAGAGGCTTTTTCGCTAAAAACCTCAGCCAAATGTTTGTATTCTTTGTGTATGCCCTGGGTTGGCATGGTGTAAGCAGGCATTGTTGCAGCTCAATGCCCCTCCTTTCCACACTTGAAACAGACTGAGGGTTTAGAAGAAAATGCGGTTTGCAATTTGAAAGGCTCTTGCTTTTATTGGGGTGGGGATTTCCTCCATGCTCATCCTGCTCAGCACTGGTTTCTGGTCATATTGATCAGCCTCTTCGGCAGTGAGATACCATTCATGTAGGTGATTCAGTGCACCTTGGGTCATGCAAGCATTGTAGAGGTCATCACGCAACCCATCCTTGAAGCAGCTTACCAGGATATTTCTGGCCAGTTCACATGACACACAAGGTCTTGGAATTCTTCAGTATACTCTGCCACTGGCCACCGTCCCTGCTTCACAACTTTAATGTGGTCATGTGCTTTGTGATCTGCAAGGGGGTCCTCGAAATGCTGCCACAGGGCCATCATGAAACGGTTGAAGTACTGCAGTTCTGGTGCATTGGCATTATATAGGGTCACCATCCATCTGGCAGTGGCTCCTTTCAGGGCTAGGGTAACAACTTGCACTCGGGATCCTTTGGTTTGAAAATCATGCCCATACTCTTATATGTAGGTGAGCATGTGTGCCACAAAGAATCCCAATTGTTGCAGATCCCTATCAAACTTCACCCCAAGGGAAGGAGTGTTTCTTTCCAGTTGCGGGGCTCAAGGTTGGTTGGGAAAGGGTCCCAGCACTGCCCATGGGGAGGATTTGCTGGGCCATCCACTTGATCAGCGGGGCACGGAGGGAGGGTGGGCCCCCTGGCATCATCCATAGCTGCTGCCCTTTCAGCATTTCTTTGCTTCCATTCTAGTCCCCCCCTAGATGTTGAGATTTTCCAAAATCTCTATCACCAACAGGGTTATATGTCTCTTCATCTCAGTGATGCTTCATTTAGTTCCTTCTGGTCAGAGGGGGCTTTTAGCTCCAATTTCCACCCGGGTTTTCTATTACCACAGGTGAGGGTGACTCCTCTGGTTCTCCCATCCCAGCTGTCCTTCTTTCCGATGCCAGTCAACCAGCTAGGCTTTTTGGGGTCCTCCAGGGTCACCTCATCCTCTCCAACAGGATGCAGGGAGCAGGCCTCTGGTTGGGGGGGAGAGGGTTGATGTCTTCATCCAGCATTCAGCTTCTCCCTGCTCACTATTTTGCTCAGACATGGTTTGCAGGGTCCCCTCATTAGAGCAAAAGTTGCTTCTCCAGGTTGACCGTTTTGCAGACATTGCTTTGCGTTTCATTCTAACTTAAGAAAGTGAAGACTCTTGAATCAGAGTACTTCAAAAGGAAACTTTTATTAAGCAGAAGTGAAAACAATAAGTTCAAAACAACATCTGAATTCCCTTAGGCAAGGCAAGTAGAATTAAAACAATAGAGACCCCTCCCATTAATCAGAATGCAGATTTTAACCAATACACAAGTGTGAAGGTGGTTCCATTACCAGCTGCCCTGAGAACTGGATAAGCATACATTCCCATGGCTATCTTCCATTAGACATTAAAGTGAACCATCCCACACGGCCATCATAAACATTTCGCAACAGATGAAGAGATCTCAGGGCACTTCAGTACCAAGAAACAAGTTGTAAAATATGAGTTATCACAGGCACTGGTAATAAATCAAATCCAAGGGCACCCCTTCTCCCAATTGAATGGCAGTATTGCTTTTGGTCATCTGACAGTCAGATATAGGAAAGCTTTGTGGTCAAATGATTTTATAAATCTTGTTCCAGTAAAACTACATTCTTTTTTATTTATAAAGTTTTTTATTTTTTCATTTTCATAACAAATAACCACATGTATAACCAACATCATTTTATATTGTTAAATGTTTACATCAATTCATCTTACCATCAACTCTCAAAAACAATTATTGGCTCTTCTGCTCTCCATACACCATATTTGTACCTTATCCATCACTTTCTTCTCCCTCTCTCCTCCTCCCCGCTACCTCCTTTCTTCCCTCTGTCATTCTTCTCTTCTCCATGACCCGACAAAAGGGCGAACGACAAAACTGCGCCGACTAAACCGTGTCGCTAAAACCTCAACGTCATCAACGCAGCAACAACGCGGCGACAACAGCGCGGAGACAGAAGGGCGATTTCAGTCGACAGAGGGGCGATTTAAGTTAAGGTAAGGGTTAGGTTTAGGGTTAGGTTTAGGGTTAGGTTTAGGGTTAGGTTTAGCGTTATGTTTAGGGTTAGGTTTAGGGTTAGGTTTAGGGTTAGGTTTAGGGTTAGGTTTAGGGTTAGGGTTAGGGTTAGGTTTAGGGTTAGGGTTAGGGTTAGGGTTAGGTTTAGGGTTAGGGTTAGGGTTAGATTTAGGGTTAGGTTTAGGGTTAGGGTTAGTGTTACATTTAGGGTTAGGGTTAGGGTTAGGGTTAGGGTTAGGGTTAGGGTTAGGGTTAGGGTTAGGGTTAGGGTTAGGGTTAGGGTTAGGGTTAGGGTTAGGGTTAGGGTTAGGGTTAGGGTTAGGGTTAGTTTTACAGCGCGCTTCTGTCGCCGTGCTGTTGTTGGCGCGATTCAGCGCTCATTTGTCGGAGCGCTTTAGAACAAGCAGTTTTGTCTCTGCGGTTTAGTCGGGCGCGGTTTTGTCGTTTGCCCTTTTGTCGGTGAACCCTCTTCTCTGCTTCCCCTTCCTCTCTCCTTCTCCTCTCTCCCCTTTCCAATCCTTCTTTCTCTCCTCCTCTTCCCCCACCACTCCCTCTCCTATCCCTCTCTTCTTCTCTTACCTCTCTCCTATACTTCGCATTCTTCCTCTAATTTACTTGGTGTATTTCAGCCTCTGAGCAAGCTCCAGTTTATATTGATGGTATTTATAATTCCTTTTCAATATACAAATTTAATTTTAACATATATCTTCCTCCCTTTTTTAAAGAAAAAGGTATACATATATAATAATTGTATATATTTAAAAGTTTTTTATTTTTGGACAAACATAAACAAGCAAAACAAAAAACATAAAGCCATCTTCAATTACAAACTGTGGTCGGTTGCTTACAAGGTTTCCATGTATTCCTTCCTTCATTGTCATCACCTACATTTCATATATATCACATATTATCAAGTCAAAAATATTTATATACATTATTATTATTATACCTTGTTTATTTGACTATCACCATTTTTCTTCATTTTCCACAAGATATATTAGGGATTGGATCATTTACACCATAGCAATTCAATATATCATCTCGGATAATTCCAGTAGTAAAATACTTTTATGTTATATTCTGTATCATTCAATTGTTCTTATTTTACCACATTCTCTAGTAGCTTTCATTTCCATTTTTTTATCTAACCATGAATAAAATAAATCCCATATCCTCTAAAATTGTTTATCTTCTTGTTTTCTAATTTCAAATGTCAATTTATTCATTTCAGCACATTCCATTATTTTATGAACAACTTCCTCCTGCATTGGTGTTTTCTCATTTCTCCAATTTTTAGCAAATACTTTTCTAGCTGCTGTTAGCAGATTTACAGATATTTCAGCTCTCTATTATATGTTTCTGGTATAATTCCCAATAAAAAGATACCTGGTTTAAAGTCTATGTGTTGGTGTATCATTTTCTCCAACCACGTGTGGATTTTAATCCAATATCTTTTAGCTCTATGCAAGTCCACCACATATGATAATATGAACCCGGTATCTGATGACATTTCTAGCACTTTTCCAATTTGTTCTTGAACATTCTTGCTATTCTCGTCAGGGGTAGATGCCACCTATAAAACATCTTATACAAATTTTCTTTGTATGCTGTTGACATTGTCATTTTATAATTTTGTGACAATTTCTGCCATTTATCTAGGTCAATCCCATGTCCAAATTTTTCCCCCCAAGCTATCATAAGTTCTTTAACTTATTCTTCTTCTAATTTAACCTGTAATAAGTATCCATATAGTTTTTTAATTACCTTTTCATCAGTACCTGTCCAAATTGTATCCTAACTCAGTCATTTTATCATGGAAACCTTCCATTTTAAGATCCTCTACATATCTAGACTTTATTTGCACATATGAAAACCAATTCATCTTTATTCCTTCCTGTTCTAATTCTTGCATAGATTTAAGTTCACCCTCTGCATTCAATATTTCACCATATCTAACTGTTTGTTCCTTTTTGTATATTACTGGATACGAAAATGCTTCAATAGTTGATAATCAGACTGGAATTTTTAAGTAATGTTGCCTTTTAATCTTCTCCCAATTTAATAGCATAGTCTACCATATATAATGTCTTCTAAAATATCTTTGCGTTTTAATTCCCTTGTACCACGAGAAAGCATGCCATCCCAACAACAAATCATGTCCTTCTACAGTCAGTAGTCTAGAATTTCTTAATGTTATCCACCCACATTAAGCTTGTTGCCTGATGGTATAATTCCCAGTTTGGCAGACCAATAATTGTATTTTTAACCCCCACCCCCAGCCTATTTTTGGCTGAAATATAGACCTGGTTGCAATTCCCAGCTATTCTCATCATTATGCTTATATAGTTATGCATCCTTACATGCCCCAAATTTGTAGTTCTGTCTTTATAATCTCAATAATTTTCCATTGTATGTATATTTCATGTTCCCTCTCCATTTTTCCATATCTTGCCTTAGCTTACCCTTAATTGTCTTTAAATAACAATCCTTACTGTTCAATGTTCATTACAATTCCATTAATCTACTATATAGAATAAAAGCGGTAGACATCTCACTTTCTTCATCATCTTCGAAGTTCTATATGTGTCCATATTTCATGTATTTAATCTATATTTAATTGTCCTTCCATTGACATATTCAATCAGTTACTAACTCAGTTTCATTAGTATGTATAAAAGTGACTCACATAACGCTACTTTACATTCTCCACATAACAGTTTCATATTTTTGTCCCACTTCTCTATTCCTGTCCTTTTCTTTGTTTTGACATGTCCACCTTCTTCAATTTTCCCTATGCCACTGTCAAACTCAGTGAGATCTTTTGTCTGCTTTTTATTTCCTTTGGTTGAGACACATCCCTCCTTTTCAATTTTCCCTGTACCACCATCAAACCCAATTAAGTTTTTGTCTGCTTTTTATTTTTCACTGTTTCTACCCCTTCATTATCCCGCCTCCTCTTCCTTCACTTCTTCCTTCATTCCTGGTACTCCTCAATAACTATCTTTAAAAATTCTATTTAGACTTAATTTTAATGATTTATGCATATTTTTTATAATTTCACATAGTTCTTCAAATTCCCACCTTTCCATAATGTCCAGTTCCAAAACTACAGTTAGTTATACAGTTCTTATTTCAGAGTTCTGGTCCACCTTAAATTTAGCTAATTCAGCTGATGTGAAGAGAAAGAGAAGCTGGAGCCATCTTGATCTTTTGTTCTTCCTTCAGAAAAAAAAAAACCTTTGGATTTTCCCGGTTCTTGATTTTATTATTATTATTTTTTCCCTTCTTATCTTCCGCCTCTCACTGGTTATAGTTGCTCAAAATATATTAATTGGAACAAAATCAAAATACAGCAAATCTCTGGTATGTTTCTCTTCGCCTCCTGCTTTTCCAAATTCTGATTTATGGCATTTAGTTAATTAAAACTTTCTGCTCAGAGTTTCGCATTCTATTCGCTGCATAGACAAGATTAGGTTATCAGTGAGAAAATAGTGCTTTCTTCTTGAGTTTTTTCTCCCTTGTTACATTCCATTTCCCATTAATTGGGGTTCCTTAAGATATATTATTTAGAAGAAACTTGAACGAAGCAAATCTCCTTGGTATGTTTTGGTTTCCATTTCACCCTCCTAGTCTCTTTTAAAAATTTATAGTTTGTGTTTGAATGGGTCTGTCACTTCTCTGCTTTCTCCTTTTTGTCCGAATTGTTTAAAACAAATGGCTCACTTTTGGGCTAGTGATTCAACCCTCCATTTTCCCCTTCTTTCTTTCTAACTAACTATTCTTATCATACCTTTTAGACCCATGATGGCGAACCTATGGCACACATGCCAGAGGTGGCATGCATATCATCATCCCAGGTCAGATCTCTGTGGCATTTTTATGAGCTTCTGTTTCCCTGCCAACGACAAAACAGAAGCTCACAAAAGAAAAAGATCTTACCTCTTGCTGTGCTGCCAGTGTTAGGATGTCCTGCCCCCTACCAGCCATCTTGGCTTCTGGTCTCTGCTGCACATATGCACATGTCCACAGATTTCCAGGCATGCATATGCATGTGCATGTCTGGGCATGCGCACAGCCATGCATGTCTGCACATGCGTACACCTGTGCATGTCTGGACACCTTTCAGTTTGGGCATGCACCCACACAGTTTGGGCACTCGGTGTCTAAAAGGTTCACCGTCACTGTTGTAAACTAATCCATTTGTTATCATACCAGTCTGTAGACCATAGAATCTGATGGAATAAGATAAAACTCAGATCAAGATTGTGTTTAATTTCCATTTTGTATCTGTCATATGTCAGTAGATGTCTGCCTCCATTCAAAACCAAAGAAAGAAAACCCTAGACTCCACTGAGGTAGAGAAGAGGTACTTTTACTGAGTTAGAAATGATAACGGCAAAAGCAAAGCATGGAAGTTACAGATTGAAAGTTTCCCCCAAACCCTCCCCCAAATGACTCAGCCTGAATGTCCAATCTACGTCCTGCATAATGTCATGTGAAGCTTATCATCAGGTATATTTTGTCCATCTGGACAAACAATACAATACAAACAATACCCATGCATCTCTTGAAATGTGGTAGAGAGAAGAGCCAGGTTGTGAATTAAGTGAGATCAGAGTTGGCTTCACTTGGAATGTGCCAACATGAAGCTCCTAATAAATAACTGGATTTCTTTTGAAGCTTGGCTCAAGGCTCATGATTTAATTAGGACATCGGTCGAAACTCTGATACTGTATTTTATGAGCTTGATGTGCCTCGTCTAGTGCTTTACAGGTGACGGGCCAAATACATTGAAGCTGTTCAATCCATTCCATAAGAAAGAGATGTCGGGCTTCCCCTAGGGCAGTTCTGGTTTGAGTACAAAATCCTGACTCGAAGCAACTTTAAATGGAGTGAAGCCAGTGCTACTATGGATTGAGTTATTGTAAGCGACCTCTGCAAATGGTGGCAAGTCGGCCCCATTAGTTTGGAAGTGGTGGATGGCACTTAGACCCTGGGTGGAGTCTAACAATTTCAGTAACTTCCTCCAGAGGTAAGAGGTGAATTGTACCCCCCTATCCGAAATAATGCAGTCAGGAACCCCAAGTAATCTATACACAAGTTGGATAAACACTTGGACGAATATTTTTGCGGAGGGAATCTTGGGACAGGATACGAAATGTACCTGCTTGGAAAATAAGTTTGTGATCACCCAAATGACTGTGTTCCCCCCACTCTCAGGTAGTTCAACAATGAAATCCATAGATATTTCCTTCCATGAGGTGCTAGGACTGGCAACACTCTGGAGGAGTCCAGCAGGCTTCCCTGGAGGCCTCTTAGCAGAAGCACACACAGGACAATTGGCTGCCTAGTTCTCTATGTCCTTTTTCAATGAGGGCCACCAAAACTGCCATTGACCAGGTATAAAGTTTTCATAAAGCCAAAATGCCCAGTAACTTTCAAATCATGGGCTCCTAAGATTGTTGGGAACGTATAGTTTAGCGCCAATCCAAGCCAGGCCACTTCGCGTGGTGCACTTGTTTGAGTGGGACAAGAACCAGTCATCACTTTTCAGCACTCCTTTCAGCTCCTCACTTAAGTCACTGGGAAGGTCAAGGTCTGCTTTTCCCTGGGTTCTGGTGACCACTGGGACAGCGAGTTGCTTGGAAGGGATAACTGGAGAGATTACTTCTGTTGAGCACTATTATACTGGGGCAATCTAGACAAAGCATCCATAAAGTTCTCTTCCCCACCCCCCTAGGAAGGTAGCGCAAGGAAAAATTAAAATGATTAAAGTATTATGCCCAACAAATTTGCTTGGGTGACAATTTTTGGGGCGTTTTTAGGGCTTCCAGGTTTTTATGGTCAGTCCACACCTCAAAAGGGTGTTTTGCCCTGCTGAGAAAGTGCCTCCAAGTTAATAGGGACCATTGGATAGCAAATGCTTTCTTCTCTCATATTGCCCATGTCCTTTCTTTCCATGAGCTTTTAATTTCAGTTAATTTCCTGGAGGTATAAGCACAGGTTTGTAAGGCCCCAGTGTCATTTGCCTGCAAGATCATGGCCCCCACTGGCATAAGCCTGGACCACAAAGGGGACATCTGTGTCGGGATGTTTAAGGACAGGTTTGGCTGCAAATAGCCACTTAAGTTTCTTAAAGACTGCTTGGCATTCAATTGTTCACTCAAGAGGATGACTAGGTTTTGGTTTGGCCTCTCCCTTTGTCTTCAGGAGGTTGGTAATGGGTAACACAATTTTAGCAAATGGGATGAATTTGTCTATAAAAGTTTGTAAAACCCAGGAAACTTTGCAACTGTTTTCTGGTGTGTGTGGTGGGGTGCCCATTGCATGACTGCTTGCACCTTCTCAGGATCCATTTCTATCCCCTTATAAGATATATGGTAACCCAAATAATCAATTTTATCCTGGGAAAATTCACACTTTGACAATGGCGTATAGTTCAGCAGTCCTCAGTTTTTTCAGGACAATACCCATTAACTTCACATGTTCCTCCGTACTTTGGGTGTAGATAAGAATGTCATCTAAGTAAACCAAGACCCCCTTGTACAAATGCTCATGCAGCACCTCATTGAGAGGTTGAATGAACACTGTAGGTACCTCTTATAATCCAAACAGAAGCACCCTGAGCTAGAAGCAACCCAAGTGCACTTGAAAGTGGTTTTCCACTCGTCACCCTTCTTAATGTGGACTCTGTAATAAGCTTCTCTCAAGTCCAGCTTAGTAAAGATTTTTCCTTTGGCCAGATGAGCCATCATGTCCTTCATTAGGGGCAATGGATAAACATTCTCCACATACACCACATTAAGCTCTTTATAGTCCACGCATAAACGAAGACATGCATCCTTTTTCTCACAAAATAACATAGGGGCAGCCACTCATGGCCTAGCTGGTTGGATGAAACCCTGCTTTAAATCTTTGTCAATAAAGGCTTGAGCTCCTCGTGGGGTCATTGAGTAGATCTTTTGGCTTAGGCAGTTTCACCCCCAGGCAGATTTCTAAGCTGCAGTCTATGGTGTGATGGGATGGGAGCACATCTGAGTCCCTCTCACTGAATGCCTCCCTTGTATTCTTTTGGAATTTTCTCATAACCTCTAGACACTCATTGGCCATGGCTCCTAGCTCCGTCTCAACCTTGGCTCTGGGTGGGGTTCTCCCCCTCTTCCCAGCTGTGTGGAATGGAGTCGCAAAAGCCCCTTCCTCCAATTCACATGAGGGTTCCATTTTTGGAGCTAGGGTAATGCAAGCAAGAGCCAAGGTAATCCCCTCTTCATTCTGGGTGCTACAATGAAAACTCAGTGTCTCTCGGTGATCCCCATCCACATCTCCATGCTTCAGTTACAAAATAAGCTGGGCTTTCTCCAGATACTGATCCATCCAGCTGGCAAAATGCTATGGGCAATCTCAGTGTTCTCAGTCCCAGTTTCTCTACCACCTTGGGTCTAATCATGCATCTTGTGCACCCTGAGTCCAAAAGGGGCTAGCATCTTCCCCTAGTCATCAGACGAAGTCACCTGCAGCTCCACTGGGATGGTCCTGGGGGCTAGCTGCTGACTTACCAGGGGGTTGGAGTCAGAGTCAGTCTCACTGTCCTCCAGAGTTCCCAGCTCCTTCTGGCCATGAGGGGTGAATTCAATAACCTCTACCTCTTTCAGTGCTGTTTTGCAATGCTTTGCTGGCTGTTTCTTAGGCTTCCTGTCTCCAGCAGTTGTCAGCTTGGAGCTTGGCTTGATGAGACAATCTGCTGCTCAGTGCCCCTCCTTCTCATACTTGAAGCATTCTGTTGACCTCAGTTTGGCTGCTGGCCCACCTTTAGCAGCTCTCAAGACCTCTTTAGGGGCAGAGGGGGAAGGCTTGTTCCAGCTGTGGTTTCCATGGTATGATCTCTGGCCAGATTGATTTCCATCTTGGCTGCCAACACATACCAGCACTGAAGGTCTCGAGGGGCTGTCCAGGAGACATAGCTCTGATAGATATCTTCATTAAGTCCATCTTTGTAGCACTCCATCAGGACCTCTTGGGGACAGCCATGCATGTGGCAGGCCAACTCACGAAACTCCTGGGTGTATTCTGCTACTAAACTTCACCCCTAGTTTATGGTCTTCATCCTGGTTTTAGCCTTGTGTTCGGGTTAGGGTTGTAGGGGCTCCTCAAACTGCATGTAGAGTGCCATCATAAACTGGTTGTAATCCCTCAGCTGGGGAGCATTATCATTGTGAAGAGTGACTATCCAATATGCTCAGCCCCTTCCAGGGCCATGGTGACATATCTCACTTTGGCTGCCTCCAAAGAAAAGTCCTCCCCATATTCCTGCATGTGATTCCAAACTTGAAGTAGGAAGAATCCCAGGGCTTTGGGATCCCTTCTGTATTTTACTCCCAGTGGAGGAACCTTTGCCGCCAAGGGGCCTGGCAGGGGGGTTCCAGATTCCGTTGCAATCAGTATGCTGCAATAGGGCTGGGTGTCCACCTTGGGCACGTGTGCTGTGCATACATGTGCACCTGCTGCCCTGTGATGCTCCAGCTGCTCGGCAGAGGCTGCATGTGTTGTACACAGCGCATGCACAAATATCCCAGTGGGCTTAAAAGCAGATAAGGAACATGGGTGGGCAGGTGGGCCCACGAGAACTCCATTCTGGTACGGTCGCCACTGTTCCCAACTGCCACCGGTAAGCCCGTATCCGGGCGTACCGGCCATAACCCACCACTGGGGCCTGAGCTGCAGCAGCAACGGCTGCCGTAACAACTGCTGCAAGAGCTGGCCCTTGCTGAGCTACAGGAATCACAGCTGGGGTTTCAGAAATGGCAGTTCCCCCTGCTGCTTCTTCAGCTTTTTCGCGCACTGGATGAAACACTCGAGAGTCGGAGAGCTTGGGGGGCTTTCTGACTCTCAAGTGTTTCATGCAGAAGTTGCAGAGCATGGATCAGCAGGATATTTCCTTTGTTGGCTTCTTGCAAAGCATCAGCTTCCCGCTGGCCTTTGGTGACAGTCACCCCCAGGGGTGCTTTCCCAGATCTTCCATGCATCCTATGCCCAGCGACTATCTGGCTCGGATTGGTTTCTCCTCGAGCTGCAGCTCCTCCAGCCACTCTATCTCCTCATGGCAGCAGTGTGGCTGGGGGGAGGTTAATCCCAGGGTTCCCCAGTCTTCCTGGTCGCTCCCATGGGTTGATATTGTGTGCTCAGCCTCCTCAGTAGACTGGGTCTACAGGTTGACCAATAAAGCAGATCTTAATGTCAGGCCTGCCTCCATTCAAAACCCAAGGGGAAAAAGAAATCCAACTCCATTGAGATAGAGAAGAGGTACTTTTACTGAGTTTGAAATGGTAGTGGTGCAAAGCAAGATCTGATTGAAAAGTTACAGGTTGAAAGTTTCCATAAAACCCTCCCCACCCCAGGAACCCAGGCTGGATGTCCAATCCATGTCCCGCATAATGTCATGTGAAGCTCATCTACAGGCATATTTGTCCATCTGGAGATCTAGGATGGTTAGCCTTGACTGGGTGTAGACAACTCCACTTAGCAGCAAAGTAATTCTTGAGAGCAAACCTCCCTTTTTGTTCACATGGGCCTTCATCACACCAGCTCACTTACCAAACCCAAATGCCATGCCCCCCTCCCTGTTACTATGACAGCCGATAGCAAGCATTCTTCAAAGGAAAAGCCCATGCTGGAGATCCAGCTGACCATGTCACAGAAAATAGAAAATCACTGTACTTGGTCACATGTTATGCTGTAAGAAAGGTTTGCTTCTGCTAGGTGCCTAACACTCAGTAAAATATGTTCTAGTATCCTACAAGATATATTACATGCTTACAGATGATTTATCATACTAACAGGAAACTGAAAATGATTAATATCATAATTTGATACACTCTTTTCTACCCATCATTGTTATTATCTAGGATGAAGATATTCTCTGATTATTCTTATATACTATATTTCTCTGTCTGTATATCTTTCTGCCTGTCTATATCCCTATATAATCTATCTATCATCTATCTACGCTTCTATCCTTAAATGCTACCACATTCCACAAAGATTGTTGGCAATATTGAATTAAAACCTCAAACAACAGAAAAATTAGTCAATGAATAAATCATACTATGAAAAATAATATTAAGTGAAATGACAGTTCCAGCAGTACTGTTACAGCTAATATAAACAGGCATCCCACAACTCATATTAATATGTATTTGTTCTATAATGAATCACCAAAGGGTGGCGGTTTTTGTATGTTCAGATTTGCTACAAGCTAGAAAAAGATCTGAAAATATAAATTTCAATTGAAAGCACTCTAGGCAATAAAATATTCTGAAAAATCTGTTTTTTCCATATATGGCATAAGAAAATTATACCACAAATAATATTTGATTTGACTTGAATTACTATAAAGCCTCCAATCTAAAAAAAATTAAGATGTAGTAATAAATATATTTGCCAGTAGAGGGCAGAACATGCACATGTAACTTCACATAAATAAATATTTCAGTGATTTAAAAGGGACCTGGTCTTTCTAGTTAATCTTTCATGGCAAAAGAATGACAACAAAACAACCTTCTACCATCAAGGAAAACAATAAGCTCTGAAAGTTGTTAAAAACTCAAATCTAGGCTCTGTTAGTTGACAACTATTGCCAGCCTCCCAATTACTGTGATCGTTTAAATTCTGTACCATACTGCAAAGAAAGCCAAAAGAAAAATAACATAACAGTCTAACAAAAGGTGTACACCACACTTGTTTCTAGAGGAAATTTTTACCTTGGCACAGTGATTAAAATGAATGCAGAATAAAAATTCTCATAAACAGGGCTCATATAAACTCTTGAAATGGGGAATTGGAATTTCCCAGTGCTATTAACACTTAGCAGTTGGAGCCCTGTACCAGCCAAGAACAAGTGATTAAGGGGTATTTGTTTAAACTAATTTCAGTCTGTATACTGGGTCTATGGAGACTGGGGTTACTCTGCTGGAATTGTGCAACACTACTAATTGGTTACAAATTTAACAGTGGCAGAGTTCCCACAGGAGCATTGCTATGTATTCATTAACTGTACTTTCTCTACAGATCTATTTGTGGATTAAGCATTTGCGGCATGAGGTGTCTTGGGCTGTTTCTGAACAGTTGGTTAGCGATATGCCATTGTATTAGTCTTCTCTGTCCCGCAATTTATTACCAATGCATAAATAACAACTGAATGGAGTCCTATGAGATCATTTCAGAAACCAAATTATAATTGCATGCACTCATTGGAGTTGTTTAGTATGTCAGCAAGATTACAATGAAAGAAAAAGGACACACAACTAGCATTGTATGTCTGTCTTCAAATTATTAATCCCTGGACAATATTCCATTGTCCTGCAGGAAACTAAAATGTCTCTATTTAGTTTTGTTTATTTATTTGGTTACCGAGTTGAAAATAATAATAAGAATGTAGAGACCTATTAGTTGTGCAGTCATACACATTAACAAACAAGACTAATGCATCTATTCAGCAGACTGGGAGATATGCCCCAGAGGATGACAGCCATCCATTGATAACAACCTGCTTTCTTTCCCTCCTGAATCTCATTGCACATCAAGGATAGGTAGGTAGATGAGCAACAAAGGGACTTTGCATTTCAGATAGAAACAAGGGGATATCAATGAAAGTAAGTGTAATCATAACACAACAATTTAAGAAAACACTAAAATAATGAATGTTAAAATGAGAACATGTTATTTACACATCCACGTTTTTTTTCCAGTTTGGATTAGGAATCTCTGGAAGCATTATCTTCCTCATTCTAGGATAAGGGTTAGAGGACGGTCATTTGATCTAACCTCCTAATCATAATGAAAACTGCACCTGGCAAATGTTGCATTTATATCTGACAAGCTAATTGATTATTTCCTATGCAAAACATTATGGACACACTAACTAAATAATTAATCTAAAGTGCCACCAGATTTCACTTCTTATTTAACAAGACAGCTAGACAGCCAGACTCCTCAAAAGAGCAGCCAATAAATTGTAATTTCCTTGCTAGAGTAATCCATCATCTAAACCAGCTTATTAAATAGTATCATACTGGTTTTCTGGGATCCAGAACACACTATGTGATTTAGGGAATATTTGTCAATGATTTGAGAATTCTATCCTGTTCCATTCCATACTAGAATTGATGAGCAACTCACAGATTCCCTAATTTGCTGCCATTCATTATATTTAATTCTCCTAATATTTATAAAACCAGAAGGTTGTATCTCTTTTATAACATGGGCACTATTAGTTTCAGTTCAGTTTAACACATGGCCTGGTTTGTTTTTATTCTTTGAATACCAATATTTTTACTTGTGTTTTCTAATCAACTGATGCTCCATTCTTTTTTATGCGCTGTAAAGATGTTTCAACCATATTTTTTACATTTTAAAACAGCCTATGGAGTTCAAACAGCCTATTGGTGCTGTTTGAGCCCCTTAGGACATCCTAAGTGATTTGGGCTGAACCTTCATAATGCAGTACTCTCAAAAGTTACCCCATCTTGCCATTCTGAATGATATCTTGGCTGACAGTATCACAAGGTATTGTGAAGTTTTCTTTTTAAAAAAAATATTTTTATTAACAAACATGTAAAATACACACACACAAAATTTAGACGTGCACCACAGGTACTGTGGAGTTTTAATGTGCAACATCTGAGCTATATGAGTTATTCACATTTTTTATATATCATCAATTAACTTGTAATTTTTGACTGAACTATTAGGAAAATATCACAAACAAAGCAATAATTCAGAGCAACTAAAAGAAAATATGTAAAATTGGTATGTATCCATTGGTTTCAAATTGGCTTTATTTTCCATTGTATGGTAGTCAATAATATCCTATGGTAGAAAGAAAAATCCAGTTGGTTCAGTTCCAAGCCAGGAGAAAGGCGCAGGAAATAAAATGGAGGCTGATTGGAAATAAGGATTCCATTTATTGATTAGTAGAAGCAATATTTGGTTCTGTGACAGCTGACAAATTGGTTGAATGAGTGGATGGCTCTTTATAGGATTCTGTGATGCTGCTGGGAGTTGTGCAATGTCTGAAATGCCCCTAAGGGGTTGGGAAATGTAGTGAGCTCTGTATCGTTTGCTATTCTAATGGTGGTGGGTTAATTCTATTATGTCCTAAAGGTCATGTCCTGTTCTTAGAATTTAGGTGCAGAAGAAGATAAATTTTAATCCCTTCACTAGAGGTGAAGGTGTTTTGTTTGTGAATAGGCTTTATCAATGGTCACATGGGCTGCTTTCTGCCTCTAAGAACACTTTCTCCATTTCTCCTTTGTGAAAATATAATCTTCTGCCTCTTTTAATATTCCCCAAAATATTTCATTCACTAGAAAGGGGGGGGGGTTCTCACACTATGTTCCCATTATTGATATAATCTTATAAATTTGTAAAGGTTTTCATGGATGAAAAAATACTGGTAGCATTGCCTCTAAGCAAGTATTGTTATCAAACACCAATGTATTTATAATGGTGCTAATCCCTACTTTTATTTTGAAACCAAGTACCCACTACAGATATTAAGAAAACTCAAGGTCTGCCTCAGTATTTCATCATTTGGCACCCACAAAATTAGAACTGCAAATCCCAGAATTCCCATTCACCTTAATGAACCTTTGAGGGAGTCCATCAGCAGCCTGATTTTTTTTCAACTTTCATTTCTAAAATATGCCTTAGTATCTTGCTCTATAACTAGAAAGGAACAACAGCAACTGGAATTAAATAGATTCAGCTGCCTAACTATTTTCATTGTTTTGACTAATGTTAAGGCACCAGGATGATTGACAAAGTCTTGGGCATTAGATGTGGAATATTTTATTTCATTTTAATTACATCTAATCAAAATGTTCTGATTGAACATAACTTGAATAATATGGTGCCTTTCAGATATGTTGAGTAGAATTGAAGACAAACAGATCTGGAAAGCTCCAATCTGGGGAAAATTAATTTAGACTGGGCTTTTGCTGTTCTGCAATGGCTTCTAAGACTTTCCACTGACCAGCTAAGGCTTCTCATGAACTACATTTCTGGTTATATCTAAACAAGCGTTCTTCAACCTTATACCTTGCAAGTATAATCTTACATTCCAGCCTATTTGTCAAGATGTAACTTCAAGAAGTATTTCATATCCTAACCTGAATATATGACTGTATGGTCACATCTATACTTCCTAGATGACAATTTCCATCTTAACTCTCTGGCAAGGAATACCGAGTTTCATAAAGTGCATAGATCTGATTTTTTATTTTGATTTTCAAATCAATGCTAAGCTCTTGTTTCATTACAACTCTCTCCATAGCACTGAGACCTCAGTCATTCATATAAACCATGCAGAGTTTTTGTGGTATGCAAAGCAAAAGGGTTTGAAAATAAAAGTGTTATAATAACTATTCTATGGAAGGCAAAAGGAATACAGAAGAAATTTGCCTGCCTAATGCATTCCCTCAGCACTTCTAGCTGTGCTGTAGCATCTAAGGGGTTCAGATAACAAGAACTGGATCATATGCATTTGCAGCAAGAGTTCTGACCTTTCCACCTGCTACAGCACATTCCAGACCAGCCAGTGTTCTGCTGCTGTGTTGGGATCAGGGGCTGAAAAACCACAACAAGGCTTTTCCTGGGCCAGCTGCCTTAATATTCTTTGACAACAGGAAGAAAAACTACTTACTGTATCACAGCACACAGTTCATCGCAGCATACCTTTCAAAACTATACCCTTGATTGAAACTTTGACTGCAGAACCTTTTAATATTGACTTACAATGGCATTTTTAAATGTGATGATCTCATCTGTTTTCCTCTTAGCATTGTTCTGTGTTGTAACTTCATCAGTATTGTTTCTTGGAGAACATGCATAGCTAGCAATCCTTAGATTGGTTGTGTCAGTTTTTAGAAAAATGCTCAACCTGCACAGGTTCATCTTGTAAATGAAAGTTTTATATGTAATTGACACAAAATCAGCCGCAAAACCTGGATAGCAGATTAATACTTTTTCTGATGCAGTTATAATATTCAGGAATGAAATGGTACAGTAGTATTTATGCTAAAATATTTATTTATTCATATAACAGTATTTATTTATTTATCTAGGCCGCTCCATTCAGATTGTGGGGTGTGTGTGTGCAGAACGGATTTTGTGGATCAAGTACAGGCTTTTAATTCTTCTAGCTTAAACATCATACTGAACATTCAAAGCATAGCAAGTAAAACTAGAAATATGATAAACCCTACTCCTAGTCTTACAAGCATTCAGTTCTGAAGACAAAAAAGCTGCCAGCATGATAATTTCAGAAGCATATCAAAGTATAATAGTTGTAAATATAATTTCAGAAATATTATTTAATCATCACAAATGTATGTGCACTTCTAAGGGTTAAATCTAATATCAAAGTGATCACATAGGGCATATATAAGGTGACCAGATTTTCAGATTGATAAAGAGGGACACCTCTGACTTGGGGGGGGGGGTTGATTAAAATTTTTATACGGAGCAACAAAAATTTTCATACAACGCAAAAATAGTATTGTAATATTTTTTAATTTCAACATAACTACAATTTACAAATATAAATTGTAACTGTTGCCAAACATCAAAATTGACCCTCACGTGACCATGAGGATGCTGCAACGATCGCTAAGTGTGAAAAATGGTCGCTAAGTGTGAAAAATGGTCATCAGTCACTTTTTTCAATGCCATTGTAACTTTGGTCACTATACCACCTTTCTTGCCACAGTTCTTAAGTGAATAACTGCAGCTGATAAGTTAGTAACATAAGTGAATCTGGTTTCCCCATTTGACTTTGTCAAAAGGTGATTATATGACCCCAGAACACTGAAACCATCATAAATACGAATCTGTTGCCAAACATCAAAATTTTGATCATGTGACCATGAGGATGCTGCAATGGTTGCTAAGTGTGAAAATGGTCGCTAAGTGTGAAAAATGGTCATCAGTCACTTTTTTCAATGCCATTTTAACTCTGGTCACTAAGCCCATTATACCACCTTTCTTGCCACAGTTCTTAAGTGAATAACTGAGGCTGGTATTTTGTATTTTGGATAGAATCTTTTTTTAAATAGCCTAAGACAATTTTAAAAAAGAGTCCACACAGAATAAATTGAAGTAAAACATTTCAAACTATTCTTTCTATGCACAATATATTTCAAAGTATTGTGCATAGAATTTTTAAACATGGTTTCACTTCAATTTATTTTGGATAGAATCTTTTTTTAAATAGTCTAAGACAATTTTAAAAAAGAATCCACACAGAATTTTAAAAAATCCTATGCACAATAAATAAAATATTATTTTAAAATACATTAAAAAAATAAAAGAAAAAAAACCCAGCTCACTTACCAGCAGGCCTGCACTCCAAGTGTACCCAGAATGATGTAGATGTTAATACAAAGAACTGAGCAAATTGAAATGGTGAAATTAGTCAGGGAAACATTTTTCAAAGAAACTTTGCCACCATTTTTTCTACACCTCCAACCTCTGTGCCCCTCCCCTCCGGAAAATCCAGGACCTCTCTAGCCAAGTGTTTCCTGCAGCTCTATGGTGCTTGGTCATTTTTTCTTATAAAATGAGGTAAAAGGGGCAGGGGGGGTTCGTTTTGTTGCTTTAATGTTTTAATATCTTCAATGAAAGTACTGAGACAGAGAGAGAGAGGTTAGACAGGGTGTCTTTTGTCTTGCCCCAGTTAGGATTTCTTAAGCAAATCCACTGGGCTTTCAACATGAAGCCAGAAAATCGGGACTTTTTTAAAACTGCCCGGGACATGGGACAAATTGTTATAAAGCGTGATTGTCCTGCTGAAATCAGGACGTCTGGTCACCTTAGGCATATAGTTATTTATCAGACCAATTTCCAGCACATTTGTCTTTTAAATAAAAATACAGATTAAAAACTAAGTGGGAGATCACAAATGTAGGGTGGCAGACAACTGTGTTGTTATTGGAGGTAGAAGCTGGGAAGATCCTTTGAGAGCTTGATAATCTAGAAATGATCTCTAAAAACTTCAAAGTTTAAAAAGGTTTATGCTCTTTGCTTAAGGAACCTATGGCTCTCTAGATCTTGCTCTCTGGAGTTAATGGGATTACAATTCATCAATACCTGCAGCATCAAATATTTCTATGGAGATTCTCAATCATCCAGGTCATGGTTGTCCCAAAGGTGCTGTTTAAAAGGCAACTGGACTTTTACAAATGAAGGCAGCTGGACTTTCTTGGTTTTTTTCCTTGAAAACAGGAAGCTGAACTGAAGAAGTTCCATTCAGAATTTAAGAAGCTTATTGGGTTTCTTCTTCTTCTTGTATCAAGGAAAAACCTAAGAAAGTCCAGTTGCTTTTTGAAAAAGCACCTTTGGGACATCAAATATTTCCCACCCCTACTATATTGTATTATAGGGATAGGCAGAGAATCCAGCAGTGAAAATTTAAAAAAGGTGAGCCTAGGGAGCCAGAAAAAATCCTGATTGCATCTCTCTGAGAAAGGGAATTGGGCAATGGCTCTGAATATTAGCAACTGCTTCATTCTAAACTTCCTTCTCTCCCACAACCTGATCAGAGTCAATACAGCCTGGTCTGTAGTTCCCAGTGGTCATATACATACATACATAGATACAACATAAAGGGGACATAGAAACACATATAGAGAGTTGCAACACATTACTTCATCAAACAGAAGCAAATACAGATGTCTCCAAGGCCACCACAGTTAAAGAGATTTGAAAGATTACAAAACTCATGCTCAACATTATAGCAATAGCAATAGCAGTTAGACTTATATACCGCTTCATAGGGCATTCAGCCCTCTCTAAGCGGTTTACAGAGTCAGCATATTGCCCCCAACAACAATCTGGGTCCTCATTTTACCCACCTCGGAAGGATGGAATAGCAGTTAGCAATAGCAGTTAGACTTATATACCGCTTCATAGGGCTTTCAGCCCTCTCTAAGCGGTTTACAGAGTCAGCATATCGCCCCCACAGTCTGGGTCCTCATTTCACCCACCTTGGAAGGATAGAAGGCTGAGTCAACCTTGAGCCGGTGAGATTAGAACCACTGAACTGCAGATAACAGTTAGCTAAAGTGGCCTGCAGTACTGCACCCTAACCACTGCGCCACCTCGGCTGTGTCAACCCTGAGCCGGTGAGATTTGAACAGCCGAACTGCAGAACTGCAGTCAGCTGAAGTAGCCTGCAGTGCTGCATTTAACCACTGCACCACCTCGGCTCTGATTTCCTGACCTTGTTATTTTTTAAGAAGACATTCTTCTACAGAATCCAAGGTTATTCTGGAAAAGTAAGATTATCCCATTGTTTGTTTTACTTTCTTTTTTAATTGGCTTACAAAATAAATAGCTTCTGAAAATTTAAAATTAGAATTAAGAGCTAATGAACCATGCTAAGAGAGGTCTTGGTGGATCCATAGGCCCCAACAAGCACTACATAGCTCCAGCTGGACACCATCAATGAAACTGTATTTGCGAGCTTCTGCTTCTGAAAATTCTTTCAATTTTCAGTAACAGGCAGAATACATACAAAATTAATTATGCCACAGCCTTTTGAGGATCCTATTGTGAAATCTGGATCCTGCAATCACCTTGACATTGGTAGGGATAGCAGAATTAGTACAGTTTGAATCATTCATTTCATTTGTTTTTATATCTGTTACAAATTATCTTCCCACCCACCCGCACAAAAAAACCTCATATTATTTGAAATCTCTAGGAAATTTCTGCATATTTTTCCAAACATTTCTTTTCTTTCCTAAAATATTTCTAGGCCCATTTGCAAATCAGGGCTGGAGGCCAGAACAATATTTTTTTTAAAAAAAATTCACAAAGCATTGACCAGACAAAAAAAACCCTAACAAACAAGAGTTCAAGGGTGCACCTGTGTTCCGAGGTGTCCCCAGCACTCTGAATTGTAACACACATCAAAGGCTGGCAGCTGTTCTCCAAGGTTTTAGGCAGAGAATGCCTAGTATTGCAGCTGGGACCTTCAACCTGCAGCGCTTCCTGTTCTAAGCAGGAAAAAGGATCTACCTGCAAACAAGCCAGTTGATTTTCTTCAAAGACTCTGAGTTCCTGTTCTGTCTCGATTTTAAAGGATATTTAGAGGTCTGAATATTTTATTGTATGCTGTTTCACAATCCAGAATTTAAACCAATGAACCCTTTGCTGCTAGCTTGTGCTGCCTGATGCCAATGCCCTTACTATATCTAAACTGGTAGTAACCTGTTTGAACAAAAACAAAAACCTCATTATCACTTAGACTTCTTTAGCCCTCAAAGGTCTTTTAAGTGTAAAAGTGAAAAGGCTGAAAGCATTATTTCATGGTGCTTTCTGAAACCTCCTAAGGCACTAACGCTTATTGTTACTTCTCACCTTGTCCCTTTCTCAAAGGCTGCATACCATCCATTGTGATCAGTTTTGAAAGATGTACACACTGCGATGAAAAACAAATAAAGAACAATGGAATTAAAAACAAAAGAGGAAAAAAACACAATGAAATAAGAACAATGAAAGAAATGATATACAGAAAATCTTGACAATTCAGAGAGTACGGACAAAAACTAAAAATGAAGATTAATGTAACAACCAGAGGCAGCTATTTTGCTCAGATTCATTTACACTCCATTGAAATATTATACTTGAATGATATGAGTAGTTCAACTTTTTTATACTTTTTTATATATGGCAATGAATTTATTTCATTAGAGAAATAACATGACATCAGATTCAGAAATACTTCGTTTTATTTTTTATAAATATTCTAACCATTTGAGAAAAATAATCCTAAATGATACAGACACTATTATATGTAGAAAATGAAAGAAGAAAACAAATATTATCATCAGCTCATCAGTCGTTATTCTTTTATCTTATCTTATCCCTTATCTTATAATCTCTTAACTTATCATCTTATCTTATGCTATGCTACGCTACATTACATTACATTCTAATATTACCAATGCAAGACTCAAATACCATGAAGTACTGTGGCTGGCAAGACCACAAAGGCTTTCTGGAAGGCCTTTACAGCTGATAACAGAGCTCCATATCAATCCAGAGCTCTGTTATCAGCTGCAGGGGCCTTCAGGAAAGCCTTTCCAGCCTTGCCATCTACAGAAGAAATGGGCCAGCAAGGCAGATGTGAAACCTGCCTGAAACTGTCCGAAGGTAAGTAGTAGGGCAGCTCCACCCCCCCCATCTCCACCCTAGCTTAATTTTTATCCGTGCACCCTGGAGTGGGTGGGATCTTAATTATGGCTTATTTGAGGGTAGGACTTATATTGGGCACATGTGTAAAAATCAAGCTAGGACTTACTTTTATGGTAGGTCATATTTTTGGGGAAACATGGTATGTCCAATGGTGGAAAGACTCAATAATACTTACTACTGTACAATAGAAGAATGGTTGATAAATATAATGAAATTGGCTGAGATAGCAAAATTGACAGCATTGCTTAGAGAAAGACATTATTAACTTTAATGCTAATGGAAACACTCCGTGGACTTTTTACACAAAATGGGGAAAAAATCAAATTACTATATATGAATTTAATGATAATATGAATAGATTGTTTTAAAAGTGATCTCATGTTGTAATTGTAACTTTCATTTATATTTGCTGTAAAAGAATTCAGAGGTTATTCCTTTTTTCTTTGTCTTTTTTGTATTTCTATATCTTTAGGACTTTTTTGCACCTCTCTCCTTTGTCTGTCTGTCTCTGTGTCTCTCTCTCTTTCTCTGTCTCTCTGACTCTCTGTCTCTCTATCTCTCTGTCTCTCTGTCTCTCTGTCTCTCTGTCTCTCTGTCTCTCTCTCTGTCTCTGTCTCTGTCTCTCTGTCTCTGTCTCTGTCTCTCTCTCTCTCTCTCTCTCTCTCTTTTACTCTTTATCTCCTACTACTCTTCTACTTTAATATTAGTTCTCATTAATTTTTATCACTTCGTCTTAAAATATAATCATTATTAAAAAGAAACAAATTCATGCTCCAATCACTAATGCAGAAGAAGTTGATGACTTTTATGATCAAATTCAATTTAAAATTGTCAGAATATGCAAGCTAAAAGTAGTGCTTGTGATGGAGACTGGAATGCCAAAATTGCAAACATGAACAAGGAAAATGTAGTAGATCTAATGGTTTAGCAAACCAAAATGGAACAGGAGACCAACTTGTCAATTTCTGCTTCTCCAATTATTTCTTTGCAGCTAAAACTGTCTTCAGACAATCAAAATGATGCCAATATACCTGGACATCACCACATGATGTATATAGAAATCAGATTAACCACATTATTACTAAAGGGAAGAGGAGGAGTTCAATTGCAGCATCAAAGATATGGCCAGGTGCTACAGTGGAACAGCTCATGAGCTGCTCATGTGCAAGTTCCATGTTAAGCTAAAGAAGAAAAAGAAAGACAAGTCAGTTTCCACACTATGATCCTCAACAAATACCCATCATTTTCAAGGAGAACATCAGAAATATCTTTGAAGTCCTCAATGTCACTGATAGTAAAGCAAAAGAACTATGGAATGAACTTAAAAGAAGCTGTTAAGGATGAATGTGATTCACATACCAGAAATGAAGAAAGAGAAGAAAGCAAACTGGAAGAACAAACTGTAAAAATTGCCAAGAAGAAAAGAGAAAGACAAAAAAAATTTCAGAAAGGAACTTAACAAAGAGTTAGAAAAAGCAATATTACAATAACAGCTGTTAAGACAATTGTAAGAAGGAAACAAATTGGTTAAAAGATCTCTGAACCTAGAAGAAGGTCCCAACCTCATACTAGTATGCTAAAGGATGCCAATAGATGCCATTTTGGCATCTTGGCACTCCTCTAACCACCAACATCACCCTCTCCAAGTAAGTGACATTGATGCAGGCAAAACTCCAAGGCAGCTCTGACAAAGCATCCAAAGGGAGAGTCTGGAGCCACTAAGCAGGTGGCTAAGCTAAGTGCCTGAAGGATCCCATCCTTCACCGGGAGTCCAGACACCTCAGCAGACAGCGAGCAAGGCCTTAGCTGGGCTTCTCAGCAGACAACGGGCTTTCCAGGGGGGCGATCTAGCACCCAGAGCTGCCTTTGCCCTAAGAAGGCTGGAAGCATCGTTGGGGCTCCTGTGAAGAAAGGCTCAGACCCAGTTCCTGTATGGCATCCATTAGCTGCTGCTGACACTGCGTGGCTACCCGGGCATCCTCTTCATGGGCAGCAGCCTGCAAGTGGGCAGGATGAGGAAGGCGACCCTCCCTCTCTCCACGGGCCCAGCCCAGCACCCTGCCGCCTCCTCCTCCTTCTCCTCCTCTTCCACATTTGTCCTCAGAGCTGCTGCCATTCCTGCACCCTCCCTCCTGGCCCGCTTCTGCCAAGAAACAAAAGTTTGTGGGACTAAAAAGAAAGTTAAATCAATCAATTCCAACTTCTCATGAAAGAAAAAGATCTTGCGAAGTTGGAATTTATTGAATTAACTTTTTTTTAGTCCCACAAACTTTTGTTTCCCTGCACACAATGGTGAGAAACACAACAGAAGAACATGACAGAGCTAGAAATCAGGTAGGGAAAGAAATGCTTGGGGGAAGCATGGACATTTAGGTGTTGGTGGGTGGGGAAAGCTCCGTGGCGTTGCGCAGCACTGCAATGGTGAAACAGGCAACGGAGCGGCCCTCTCTTCTCCCTGCTTCTCCTCCTTCCCTCATGCTGGCCACTCCATTTCCCATATCTACATTGCAGCACAGCACTCAGGATCCATTTTGATAGTGGGAGGGGGGAATCATTTGCCTGGTCAAACTAACCCCACAGTGTCCCCTACATTGGGCTCAGCTTCAAACAGGTTGGTCCATCTGTCGGTGACTCCTTCGACAGTGAACAGCGCCATTGTGCCGCACCTCCTCCTGCCTCCAAGTGCACCAGCCGTGTGTGGCCCTTCCTCCATCTCTCTTTCCCTCATGGATTGGGGTGGACAAAAAAATCAACAAAGCTGCCCACTATAGCCAAGGCCACCTGCTAAACAAGCAGCAGCCGTGGTGGCAACAGCAGCAGAGCATAGGGCGGAGAAGTGAAGAGCAATGAGAGTCCTGGTCATCTTCCTCTCTTACTGAACCTTCTCAACTATGAGCTGGGCAGCCCTGGAGACAGGAGGGAAACTCTCGGGATAAGTAGGGATTGGGAAATTTGGAGGAGCTGAAATTGCTGTTCCAGTTCTTTTATTATCCCTAGCTTCTACAACTTCATCCACTATTATTCATAATATAGTTCTATACTAAAGGGGCATCTCTGGATACTGCATTGTCTATTTAATGCAACCACACGGGATTATCACAGAACACAAAGATATAAACTGGTAACTTCCCATGTTGTACTTTTCAGCCCTAGACAATCAGAGTATCTGCAGAGTCCTTGGGAGAAAGGTATGGGGTGGGGGTGAGGGTGGAATAAGCATGTTTCTTTACCGCAACCACTCATCAGACAAAGAAGCAGAACAAAAAAATCTGTCTGGTCTTCATACAGTGGATTCAAAGCATCCCTAACCTTGTCTTTTCCTGCAAGACACAGGGCACAGAAAAGAAGTAAAAACATACAGAGAAAATTGGGATAAGAAAATGAAGAGAAAAACCAAGAAATGATATCACAAAAGTGTTTCTTTTTATTGTTGTTAAGAGTAATATTTCAAAAGCAGAAAAAAAAATGAAGGGGCATAAAAATGCATTTATCACATAAATGCTGAACTTTGCCTTGTTTATCATTATTTTAGATAGTAATTTATCAAATAAAAAACACAACATGCAAAATTTGCAAAAATCTTTATAGTTTGGTCAACTGTAAGTTCAAAAAACAGCTGAATTTGTGGTATGGAATCATTTCTCAAATGAAACCGCTCAGTGAAACAGAATCTTTATAATTGGCATTATATCTTTGGAAAATACAGCTGATGTAAAAATTTATATAATGTACTCTGTATGTATGGTGTTCACAATTCATAGCACTTATTACTTAATCAAGCTAATAATTAATATTTCATAATCAGAAATAGTTCTTGAAATCCACTGCATTTATTAATAAACCCTTATTAATTTTGTTAATCAATGTGTTCATTGGACAATAGGGTGTTATAAAACTTGACTTTATAACCAAGTGCTCCCATATCTACAAAAGGTATGAAAAGAAAAATCAGTTTTTTTGTTAAGTAACTATAAATAGGCAGGTGCAAAAGTTATCCTCAGATAACTTTTATTGTTATAAACACAGATAGTCCTTGACTTACAACTATTGCTTCAAAGTTATAATGGTACTGAAAAAAGTGATTTAAGATTGGCCTTCACACTACGATCATTGCAGAATTCCTGCGGTTGTGTGTTCAAAATTCAGGCACTTGGCAACCAGCATGTAGTTGCAGTGTCCTGGGGTCAAATGATTGCCATTTGCAACCTCTTCAACTGGCTTCCAACAAGCAAAGTTAGTGTAGGAAACTGGATTCACTTAACAACCATGGCAGTTTGCTTAACAGCTGTGACAAAATAGGTCATAAAATTGGGTACAAGTCATTTAATGACTGCCTCACTTAGCAACAGAAGTTCTTAGCCTAATTGTGGTTGCAAATTGAGGACTGCCTGTATAGTTTTAATAGATTGTAGTAATGGGATATGGTTGGTACAACTAAAGAAAGATCTGTAGATCTTTGATATTTGGCTCATGGAGTGGATTAGTTTAGTTTAAATCAGATTTAAACCCAAGTGACCTGGAGTCAGAGTTTCTCAAGCAATTCCGTTTTGCATAAAATTTTTGGAGGTGAGGCGAGAGGCTGGGAAGACAAGTGAGTGACCAAGCAAGGTGAGAGGTTGCCTCAATGTGAGTGACATTGATGGCCACACCCACCCAGTCACATGACCACTCAGCTACACCTACTCATCCAGTCATTACAGCAGAGAACCGGTTGTTAACTGGTTTTATATTTTTGCATGGAGCTCTGCCCAGCTGGAGAGTGGGGTTGCGCGAGCACCTGTTCCACCCCCAGCAAGCATGCCTCCCAGCCTCACCATGCCCTGGCCCAGCTCTCCCTGCAGGGTGCCACCACTGATGCTGCGCTCCAAGCATAACTTCTCCAGCTTCCAAACCCCAAAACTCAGCTGTTGAGTCTTCCAGCAGCGGCTGCTCTAGGAGTGTGCTCTATGGTTGTGTGCCGGCTGCCAGACAGAGAGTCTTCTGGACAGAGAGTGTTCCAGCACCATTCACTGACCTAGGGGGTTTCCCTAATGTGCCAAGCCATGGGAGCTGGGGAGCAGGCAGAGCGCCACATGCCTTGGTGCCTTAGGGATACCCCCTAGGTCAGTAAATGGCGCTCTGCCCAGCTGGAGAGGGGGTTTGCTGGGCAGTTGCTTGTGACCGTGGTCACCTCATGGCTGCTTTGCCCCTGAGGTTGTGCCCAACTCTTCAGGAGCCTGCTCGCAAGGGAGCAGCTGCCCGGCAACCCCAAAACAATAAGCCCTCCCCCTATAATAAGCCAAAGGCCATATTTCATGGGGCAAAAGAAAATAAGACCCCGTCTTATTTTCAGAGAAACACAGTATATAGTGCTTTACAGCCCTCTCTAAGCAGTTTACACAGTCAACATATTGCCCCCAACAATCTTAGTCCTCATTTTACTGACCATGGAAAGATGGAAGGCTGAGCCAGTGAGGATTGAACTGCCAAATTGCAGTCAGTTGCAAAGTTGCTTGCAGCACTGCATTCTAACCACTGCGTCACCACAGCTCTTGATAACACATAATCATCCAAATCAAATAATATGTTTATGCTAGACATATGCTTCTTTCTGCTATAAAAACCCATTAGAACACCTGACCTCATTAGAGCACCTTTATAGTTTTGTTGTCTGTATCTATATCTATTTTGTTAGAATGATGCAGGCATTTGAACATCTTAAAAAATCCATAAAGATTCATGTTATAAAACTGAGAATTTTGTGATTCACAAAATACTAGTTATTAGGAATTTTACTTCATATTTCTCACTTTTTCATTCAGCCTGCAATCCATGGGGATTTTGGTAAAGGGGGTGTTGGAAGGAAAATACATCTGGTTCAGTTTCAAGCTGGGAGAAAAAGACTGGATGCAACATAAAGGCTGACTGGAAATAAAGTTTAATGATGAACAGAACCAAAAGCAGTCCTGGGTCACTGACAAAATGTAGTTTGAGAGTGGATAGGTTTTTATACCTTCTTTGGGCTTTGTATTTGAGTTTCCTGTTCCTGTGCAAGAACATGTCCTTTAATATTCTATTGGCTGTTGAGAGACCAGTTGGTGTTGCAGCAGGATGGATATGGGATAATGGAGCTCTGTGGGGGCTTTGCGAAACCCAACCAATACCTGTTTGCCAGGAGATGCTATGGGGCCAAAGCCACCCTGGAGGGGTGGTGAAGAAAGAAGGGATGCTTTGCAGCTCACAAGGAAACAGCAATTTCCTCATTTGATCCAAAGAAAACCCTCCTGATCGGCAGCAGAAATGATGGCCATTTTTGGCAAGACTGAAACTGTGACAACTGGAATAAGAAGAATATGTGCTGGAGCCAGATGTGGGCAGTGGATTGAAACTGGGTGATATAACTTTCAACTTCTATGTTAGAAACTTAAAGCCCTCTCAAAAAAAAGGTTCTCCAAAATATTAAGAAAGCAGTGATTTATTACATGGCGAAAGATCATAGACCTAAAAGTGAAACAAACTATTAAGGGAAGATTGTGAAGCTTTAAAATAAAGAAAGACTGGATTGTTAGCAGTGTGAAAGGGGATTTAATTTGTGGATAATATCATTTGATTATTGGAAGGATTCATCTAAAGAAAGAGGAAATTTGCTTTTCATTTTTTCTACTTTCCCCCAAGTTTTACAGAGTTTTATGGTATTTAAAGCTGGAGTTTAGAGCAGGGGCACCAACTACTGGTGAAAGAACATATGATATTAATGTTTCATGGAAATAATCTTGGACTAAGAAGTACTTGAGATAATTACATGAATAACAAAAGAAATAGTGAAAGACAAATAACACCTAGAAGGCTTTTTATTTTGGTTTCACATCAACAGGAATTTTGGCTGCCTGGAAGTATTAGGGAGCCATTTGAAGATTTTTAAGGCAAAGTGGATTACAATTAACAAGAAACATCTTTGAAATTGCATATCTGACTTTGTGGATTAAAGGCAATTGGGAAAATTTGGTGGGCCAATTTGGAACATTAAGAAGAAAAAAGAAAAATTGAATAAGACTTAAAATTTGGAAAAATCAGAGTACAAATTGAATAATTTTAAGGACTATAAATTTATGGCAGTTTGAGGAACAGTTCCAGGACCTTGTAAATTTTATTAAATTTTTAAGGAGCCAAGGTGGCACAGTGGTTAGAGTGCAGCACTGCAGGCTACTTCAGCTGACTGCAGTTTGGCTGTTCAAATCTCACCGGCTCAGGGTTGACTCAGGCTTCCATCCTTCCGAGGTGAGTGAAATGAGGACCCAGACTGTGGGGACGATATGCTGACTCTGTAAACCGCTTAGAGAGGGCTGAAAGCCCTATGAAGCGGTATATAAGTCTAACTGCTATTGCTATTGCTATTAATACTGGTGGGTTTGTTGTTTCTGGAGAATTGGGATATTGAAATTTTGGTTGAATATTGAGCAATGATTAGTGTAGCATCTCAGCACAAAATGTCTCAGCATGAGAAATCTATAAAAAAATCTATAAAAAATACTGTTGATGTTTCAATGCATTAAGGAAGATATAACAAGGAATCATAAAGAGATAATGGCATTGATACAAGATACAGCGAGATTATGAAAGCCCCTACAAAGGACAATAAACAATGAACAAGAAAATTCCGAAAATAAAGGAGAAAACAGAAAGTGTTGAGGAAAAAATACAGGAGATAACTCAAAAAATGATACAAGTAGACAAAAAGATAAAAGAGACAGCAATAATTTCGAACACGGAACAAATAGAATATTTTTTATGAATTCAAAATAGAAAAGACAATAATGAGAAAGATTCTTTTAAAATTATGGGGGAACTGAGGATGGGTACTCTAGATCAGTGTTTCCCAACCTTGGCAACTTGAAGATGTCCGGACTTCAACTCCCAGAATTCCCCAGCCAGCGAATGCTGGCTGGGGAATTCTGGGAGTTGAAGTCCGGACATCTTCAGATTGCCAAGGTTGGGAAACACTGATCTAGATATCCAACAGCAAGAGACAGCTACTGTGGCAGCAGAAATATTTAGACTAAATAGAAATGACAAAAGGAGTTGCAAGATATGAGAGGAGAAGCAGGACAGATGTCAGACCTGCAGCGGTTCCTTTAAGAATCCTTGGCCTGCCTCACTCTCTCTTCTAATTTCATCTTTAGTATGCCTTTTCATTAAGCGGGGGAATAGCAAGGGGTGGAATGTGTTGTTTTCAAAACAAAAAATTCATTTCTAGAAGCTCAAGGTTATTTTTTGTCTCCGCACCTCGACACCTGACTGGAACCAGCCAGTGGAGATGCCAGCGTGGAAGAAGAAGATTGGACCATGTGATGGATTTGTGGGTGTGGGGACAAGATCATGAACTTCCAACTGGGTGGGAATCCTAGGTAACTTCCAGAATTGGGATTCCACAGATGTACCAAGATGTCTGATTTGTTAAATTGGAACTTTAAGGATCGTTTTGCCTTGGACTCTGATTTAATTCTGCATGATACTTGAAACGCTGACAACAGATTCATCAAAAAGCGAATTAGAGTTGAAATTCTAAAAAGGGCAAGAGATGATGGATAGACATAGGATACTTTTTAACACAGTGGTTATTCTAATAAATGTTAGAAAAAAAGAAGTAGAAAGTAGAAATTGGGAAAATAATATTATGTATACTGAAATATAATAGAACATATAATGATTACTATTTAAACACAAATATTAGAAGTTGGCAAGTATTATGTATATTTAAATGGTATTATCCCTATCAGAATTGTATGCAAAATATATTGACCCAGATAATACACTGTCCACTAAACATTTATGAATGTTAAAGAAAAAAATATTTTAAAAAATATTTTAAAAAATATTCTATTGGCTATTGTCAGATTCCTGTGTGGTCATGTGGGGGTTATGTAGAGGTCATAGCTGGCTCTATAGGCAAAAGAGGAAATGCAATCTGGTCAATCTGGTTTACTGTTTATCTGAATTCCCAGGTTTCTGTGACTTGGAAGTTTGGATTGCACTGGGAGGGGAGAGGCTGGTGTTCTGAAAGAGTGTTGGGCAATTCCTGTTGTAGCTAATGGCTTTCATCCTGTGTTGGATCTTGGTTGCTTTCTAATCCTACCATTCTGCTAAGGAGTTTCAAATATCCTGTCTTGAATGGATTACCAAACCTGCACTTTTAAAAGCTGGCCTCCTCAGTTTCTGATTGGGGGCAGGCGGACTGGGGCTGGTTTAAGAACATGGTTCTCTATTTCTCCTTTTGGGGAAATATAATATCTTGTCTTTTTAATATTCCTCAAAATATTTCATTTCAATATTTCATATAAAGAGGATATATAATGTATTAATACAGATGGATTCGGAAACAGAATTAGTTAAAGATTGTATGATAAAATGGGCTCAAAATATTGAGGAACCAATAATGTTGGATACATGGGAAAGAATCTGGGTAAGAAATGTGAAATTTACACAAGCTCAAAATCTGAGAGAAAATTTTTACAAGATGTTCTATAGATGGCATTTAGATCCTAAAAAGTTGGCTTCTATGTATCCGAATGTACAGCCTAAATGTTGGAGGTGTGGTTCTCTCGATGCTACATACTATCATATATGGTGGACCTGCCAAAAGGTTAAGGCATTTTGGATAAAAATATGGTGGGTCATGCAAAATGTTTTTAAAAGAAGGATAAAGTTTAGTCCTCAGTTATTTTTACTAGGTATATGTACTGACTTTACAGTGGTAGAGACCAATTTGATTCTGCACCTGATAACTGCAGCAAGACTGTTGGTGGCGCAATATTGGAAGAAGGAAGACTTGCCTACAATCCAAGAATGGACATTGAAAGTAACAAACTTAGCTGAAATGGCTAAAATATCGGCATATCTCAAAGATCATTCAAATGAGAGATATAAACGAGACTGGAAAAAATGGATTGACTATATACAAAATAAATACGGGACTAAGAAATTCCAGTTAGCCTATGCTTAAGATCAGAAATGATTTAAACTGTTAAAAGTCAGTTCAGTAAGAAGAAGCTAAGGTCAATCTAGAATGTCATTAATTTCTTTATTTCTTTTTTCTCAATAGATTTTAGACTGTGTTAGTTAAAAATCCATACCGTGTACGGGTTCTGGGAAGTCGGGGGGGGAAGGAGGAGGGGGGGTGGAGGGGTGGAGGGAGGGAGGGGTACACACAAAATATTTCATTTTTCTAGGAGGGGGTGCTTCCCACAGAGGTAACAAGTGTATTAAAAACTATGATGTTGTGAATATGTGTAAGACAGAAAGCTAATACAGCTTTTATTTATAGCACCTATGTCAGGGGTCTGCAACCTTAAACACTCAAAGAGCCACTTGGAACGATTTCCCACAGGGGAAAAAAACACTGGAGCCACAAAACCTGTGTGAGCATGGCCAACTCAACATCACTCCTTCCAGTCACATGATCCACCCCAGCCATGCCTATCCAGGTTTTGTGGCTCCGGGTGTTTTCTATGGGAAATGGGTCTCTCTCTCCCTCCCTCCCTCTCTCCCTCCCTCCCTCCCTCCCTCCATATCTCTTCTGTTTTTCTCTTTTTACTCTCCCTCTCCCTTCCTCTCTTTCTTTCTTTCTTTTTCTCCCCTTCTTTCTCAATTTTCCCTCCTTTCCCTCTCTCGTTTCTCTCTCCCTCTCCCCCTTATCTCTCATTTGTTTCTTTCCTCTCACATTCTCTCCATCATTTCTCATTTCTCTTTTTCCCCTTTTCTCTCCCTCATTTTTCTTTCTGTCTCTTCCTTTCATTTCATTTCTCACTGAAAAGGAGACTGAATTAGCCAAGCAGGCGGAAGGGGGAGCAGAAGACCTGGTTAGCCCTGAAATGTCCCTGGGAACAGCTGCTGGAACTGAGCAAGAGGGAGGGGCCCCAGCCACAGCAGCAGCAGTTCAGCCCCCTAAGGACCCAAATGCCTCAAATTCCTCCACTTGGAGTGAACTACAGAGGAGATCCCAAAGAACTGGGAGGTTTTTTTTACTGCAAGTTTGGGATTACACGCAACAGTATGGGGAGTTTTCTCATCGGAAGTTGCCAAAGTGAGAAGTGTTGCTATGGATTTGGGAGACAAAGCAGCTGCCTAGATGATAGCCTTGCGTAAATATGATTCCTCCCTGCTGAGGTATTATAAGGGGTTTATGACTGCCCTGAGGAAATGTTTTGATGATCCCCTCCTAAATCAAAAGGCGAAAAGCAGGGTGATACCTTTAACCCAGGAGGGGAGGCTTGAGGTTGGGTACACACAGGAGTTCTGTGACCTTTTTGTGCATATGAGGGGGAGGTCTGAGGAGGCACCAAAAGCAGAAAAGGAGGGACATTGGGAGCCCAGCTGCTACGCTAGGCATGGCCCACAACTGACCCCAGCTGGTAGGGAGGAACCTGGCTTGCAGCTAGCGAGATGCTGTGAAACTGCCCTGGAAGGCATGGGAGGTGCTGATGTCCTTCCTCCAGGCCAGGAGGTGAAGGAACCCTCCTCTTCCAGTGGGGAAAGGGAACATGGTTCAGCTGAAAACCACTCAGTGAGTCCCTGATCAGGCCCCATGACCATCCCAGTAGAATTAAAAGTGCCATCAACTGGAGCCCAGGGGAAGATTCTGGCCCTTATAGACTCTGGATGCACCCAATGTGTAATCAGCCCAGAGGTGGTGGAGAAAATGGGTTTAAAACTGAGAACTTTGAAAGTGCCCATTGCCTTTTCCCAGTTGGATGGTTTAATCGTTGGGGGTGCCCCTGCCCATTTTGTAACCGAACCAATAGAAATGTGGATGGGGGATCACCAAGAAACCTTGAGTTTCATCATGGCACCTGGGATGGATCGGGCCCTCATATTGGGATTACCATGGCTACAGAAATGGAAACATTACATGAACTGGAGGAAGGGGTGGTTGCGCATTCATCCTGCTAAAGCCCCTGAGGGGAAGGGGAGGACGTCCCACATAGCCAATGCCGAAACAAACCTAGCTGCTGCAGTGCAGGAAAAGATTAGAGGAGAAGAGAAATCCCCAAAGAATATTGGGATCTGAAGGAGGTTTTCAGTAAAAGGGCTTCTGACAAATTCCCCCCCACACTGTGTTACTGATTGCAACATCAAGATCATCCCAGGGGAGAAGCTCCCTAAACCCCAAATTTACTCGTTGACACCACGTGAAATGGAGGAATTGTGAAAGTTTATTGACAAAAATTTAAAAAGAGATTTCATACAACCAGATAGGCCACAGGTGGCCGCACCTTATTGTTCAGAGAAAAGAAAGATGGTTCCTTTCGTTTATGTGTAAATTACAAAAACCTTAATGGAATTTGTGTAGAAAATGTATACCCCTTGCCACTCATGAAGGATATGTTAGCCCACTTGGGGAAGGGGAAGATTTGCATGAAGTTGGACCTAAGAGAAGCTTACTACAGGGTCAGAATCAAGGAGGGAGATGAGTGGAAAACTGCTTTCAACTGCACTTTGGGATGCTTCAAGTTCAAAGTACTCCCGTTTGGATTGCAGGGGACGCCAGCAGTTTTCATGCAATTAATAAATGAAATTTTGTATGAGCACCTGTACAAAGGCATATTAGTCTACCTCGATGACATCCTTGTCTACACGGAAACACATGAGGAACACATGACGTTGGTGCACTCAGTCCTCAAGAAACTCCAGGCCACTGAACTTTATGCCAAATTATCTAAATGTGAATTTCATCAGGAGAAGATCGATTACCTAGGATACTGTATCTCCCATAAAGGCATTGAGATGGACCCGGCAAAAGTCCAGTCAGTTACTGACTGGGCACCTCCTTGCACCTGCAAGCAATTGCAAAGTTTTCTGGGATTTGCAAATTTTTATCATCCTTGTTTATCATCCATTTATTCCCTTGTTCACTAGCATTGCTCTGCTTATTACGAATATTCTAAAATCTAAAGGAGAAACAAAACTGAAGCCGGGGGAAGCTTCTGAACTGGACTATGGAGTTTAAAGCTGCTTTCGAGAAATTAAAGTGACTCTTTGCAGCAGAACCGGTTTTGAAACACCCTGATATGGATGCGCCATTCCTGGTACAGGCTGATGCCAGTGACGTGGCAGCGGGAGCAGTATTACTTCAAACAAAAGCTGAGGGTAAATTGCAAGCATGCGCTTACACCTCACATAAGCTTACAGAGACAGAGAGGAGATGGGCCATATGGGAAAAGGAAGCTTTTGCTGTCAGATGGACTCTGATGACCTGGCGATACTTGCTAGAGGGGGCGAAACACCCTTTTGAAGTATGGACTGATCATAAACATTTAGAAGCCTTGAACCCCATGTAAACTGTCACCTAAACAAGTGCGTTGTGCACAACATTTCAACCATTTCAACTTTACCCTGAAATACATCCCAGGGGGGGGGGGGACTTTATGGCTGATACCTTGTCCAGGCATCCCCAGTACAACAGCTCCAAACTGAGTGTGGTTCATCCAGTCATCCCAGCTGCCCCAATGGTTACTAGAAGCCAGAACCCAGTTGACTTGGATATGAATACAGACCTAATCTTGAATCTGATGACTGGTTCAAGAAACATTCTGGTGAATGCACCATGGACTGGCTTGGATGGGGGCTAAACTTTATGTTCCTGCTAACCTGAAACCTGTCATTTTTCAACGAGCCCATGATTCCAGAATGGTGGGCCATTTTGGATTTGTAAAGACTTTTCATTTGATTAAGAGGCAATTTTGGTGGCCTTCATTGAAAAAAGACATTGAGTCCTACTTAGCCAGTTGCCCATCTGTGCGGCCACAAAAAAGACCACCAGGAAAGCTCCAGGGTCTCTTCCAAAGTGTCGGCCATCCTGGAGCCCCATGGAAGGAGATCTCAATGGACTTTATTGTTGAACTATTGGAAAGTCTAGGATATACTGTTTTTTGGGGTTATCAACAATTTGTTTTCCAAACAAGTTCATTTTGTCCCTTGCTCCAAGATCCTGTCAGTGAAGTCTTTGGCTAAATTGTTTATTTCACATGTATATAGGTTACACAGTGTCCTTGAACACATAATTTCAGACAGGGAGGGTTCAATTCACCCCCCTCATTTGGAAAGTGTTCCTGAAATTGATTGGCTCTGCCCAGGGACTAAGCTCTGCCCACCATCCTCAGACTAATGGAGCTTATGAGTGGACTAACTCAGTTTTGGAGCAGTACCTCCAATGTTTCATCAATTATCAACAGGATAATTGGGCGGAACTGTTACCCCATGCAGAGGTGGTGTACAATAATTCTGTTCACAGCAGTACCGGCATGACCCCTTTTAAAGTAGTGTTTTTACCAATTCCTGAATTGCCTTAGGAGAAACCGCAAATTTTATCCTTATCTGAATGAAGTGATCAACTTCGGCACTTTTGGCCCATGACCCACAAAGCATTAGATGCAGCTCATGAAGCTCACAAAAAACAAGCAGATACAAAAAGGACAAGGCGAAAAGAGTACAGAGTTGGGGATAGGGTGTTTTTGTCCACTAAGTTCCTGCAAATCACACAAAAATTGAAGAAGTTGGGCCCAAAGTATGTAGGTCCGTTCCCCATTGTGAAAATAATAAATCCTGTATCAGTGAAATTGGAGTTGCTGAAGAACCTTAACAAAATTTATCCTGTGTTTCATGTGAACCTGTTAAAACCAGAGCACTCCTTTTCATTTCGTCCATCTCAACCTTCACCTTCAGTCCCTATTCTTATTGAGGGAGAGCAACATTTTGAAGTTAAAGAAATCTTGGACTCCAGAAAACATAGAGGTCACATTCAGTATTTGGTCTCCTGGAAACATTTTCCCCCTTCCCAGGCTGAATGGGGTGACAAATCTCATGTTAGGGCTCCCAGACTTTTGCGGAAGTTCTACACCAGCTATCCTGATAAGTCTTGATATTATGATAGATGTATATACTATGTTGTTATTTTGCATTGTTTTCTCTCTCTCTTTTCCTGCAGGGGTGATATCTCTTTCTGAAGGAGGGCCGGATGTCAGCCTCTGTTTTGCTTGCTACACTTGCTTGCTATCGGCTGCCATAGGAATGGCGGGGGGGGTGTTGCATAGTATTAGAAAAGGGAATTATATTGTACTGGAGGAGTCTTGTTCTCACCATCTTCTGCGCTGATGTTTGGAATTGGTCAAGGCATACCATTCCGCATACCAACTTGAGGAGGCTGTTTGAAGATACACCCCACATGACACCTTAGGGAGTTGCAGATTGGACAATGGGTTGGGGAATTGGGGGGAGGGTGCTGGGTAAACGTTTGATATGTATATGTTCCCGCCTTTCTGGCTCAGATCTTGCTTTCCTTTAGCTGTTTTCACTTCATATCTAATAAAAGTACTTTATCTCTATTAAAATGGAGTTGAGGTTTTCCTTTCTTGGATATTGAAGGAGGTATGCTTGACAGGAGGAATGCTGTTGCCATGCAAAGGCAAATGCAGTGGCTCTTCGCTCCTGCACTAAGGCTCCAGCCATGCCATCACCATGACAGGGTAACCGCTCTTTCATCTCTCTGCTGTGACAGGGTGACAGAGAGCTGCAGCTGAGGGCCCAAAGAACCACATGCTGCTCTGGAGTCACAGGTTGCCGACCCCCAACCTATATAAATCACCCATTAACTCATGATTTAAAACTTACTTTTGTCAGACTTCCGGGGGAGGAGCCTGTCGTCGTTGGGGGCTCAACGGAGCTCCCCCCAGAGTTCTTGTCTGTATACCTAAAAGATCTATAGATATCTCCCCTTTTAGGCAGAAAGGGGCAGGGAGGAGCTCAGTCGTTAGAATCTCTTTGAAATTCACAGCCTTTTGTTTTTTGCTGTGAACGGAGAAGAGGTTCAACACAAAGCTGAGCTTTTTTTTTTACTCCAGCCAGATCTTCTCAGCTGTTTTTTTTCAGCCCAAGGCAGGTTATCCTCCCCCCTCAGAACAAACTTAAGCTATTTAAAATAGGTCCGGGCAGTGACCATTCCTGAAATCCTTTTTTGTTTATCACTATTTAAAATACCAGCTTCAATTTAACCAAAAACTCCTTCGTTTAACTGTTTTTCAAAATGGCGATTTTATAACCTTTGCAGTTGATATATTTAATCAGCCCTGTTTTTCTGAAGACTTCTCTTTACTAATTGCCAGAATTTACTCAAAGTATTTTATTGCAAATCAAGGTGTGCAGAGACTTTGTTTGTTCGCTTTTGTTTTTTTTATAATGGCTCCTAAATCCCAAAATTCCAAGCGTTTTCTTAACAATACATCCCAAGTAATCGCGATAAAGCCACATTCTTTGCCTCCTACGCCCCCTACTGGAGATTTGTTAATGAAAGAATTTCTTTTTGAAACTCTCAGAGAATTTAGAGAGGAAATAATGCAATTTATTTCGGAACTATGTGATAAATTTGATGCTAAGATTGCCCAAACAAGGAAGGATACCATCGGAGTGATAACCATGATGACAGATTACATTGCAGGAATGGAGGATAAATTGGAACTTTTGGAACAAGACAATTTTAATCTGACATCTAAAATCGAAAAGTTGCAACAGGAAATTGAAAAGACAGAGAGACAACTTGTTATGACAAATTATAAAAAGACTGCGTTTGCAATAAGAGTTAGGGAATTGCGTGAAAACGAACAGGAGAATTTGAAGCAGACCTTTTTTGAGGCTTTCAGTCGTGTGGTGGGCGGTCCGGGATTTGACTTTGATTGGCAGATCCAAAAAATTTACCGCCATAATTCGTGGACAGCAAAACAGAGACAGCTTCCGAGAGATGTGGTTATATATTTTGCTACAAAAGAGTCCAGAAACGCGATGCTGCAAGAGTTCTACAACAACAGGCTGCGAATTGATGGACAGGATTTGATCATTTTTAAAGAGGTGCCTCCCCAGATGTTAAAAGCCAGGAGAGACTATGCCTTTTTAACTAAAGAATTTAGAGATAATCAGATACGGTACAGATGGGAAGCACCATTTGGTATTACAGTCACACTTAACGATCAGGAACATCGCCTCAACTCAACTTGTGAAGCCCGAGATTTTTATCATAAGATTTTAAAGGCGGGACTTCCTGAATTACCCGGACTTGGACAAATACAAGGAGAAGTACAACAGAAATAACCAATCACACAACTACAAGGCGGGAGCTATTGTTTTTCCCCTTCGGAAGGGCAGCAGAGCAGAGAACAAGGACTTAGTTATGCTTTCAAAATATTTGCTTAATCTTAACTTGAATAACACTCTGTGACTATGTTTTGTAGAAAATAGCATAGCGCTATACCGATCAAGAGACATTAAGGCTGTAAGAAATGATGCTGATCACCTCAGAAATTATATTGTATGGGACTTTTTTAAAAAAAAGACTTGACGGACAACTTGGAACTTTTACATAAACTGCTTATGTTTTATTCTCTAGGGTGAGGAAGGCGGAGATTGTGACGCTTTTGGATTGTGGTTTAGGCTGAATCGAGTTGGGAAGGGAGGCGCAGATGGGAGGGTAGTGAAGGATTAATTAGAGATTATTTTGAGCCAGAAAGTAAGCTGACTTTTATAGTAATTTTTATTTGAACATAAGTTTGGAAGAATATATTCAGGGAGCTTGTAGGAAGGCGGAGTAAATAGGGGAGGTGTACGGATGATAATAAAATTATATATGGACACGGGTAGAGGCAGGATGAGTGGAGTTGGAACAGAAACCGAGAGAAATATTTCAGGTGTTTAAGTTGCTCTATAGAGAAAGAGGTAAAAGGGATATATTAAAGGTTTGGAAATGGATACATATTTAGATAAAGAGACAAGGTCCCTAGCTAGAGTAGAATTTTATTTGATTAACTCACTTGGTTTCAACATAGTTTGAAATCCTGAAAGTAATAAATTAATTGAGATTAGGAATGATGTACATTGTTTAGGTGTTAATATTGATGGGGAGCTGAGTTTAAGGTAGAGAGTTTATTGATTTTTTTCCCTGGGGGGGGGGTTTCCTCCTTTTATTTTTTAATTATTCTTTTCTTTTTTTCCTTTATTTTTTATTTTTTATTTCTTTATTATTTTTTAACTTTTAATCTATCTGGTTTCAATATACTCCAGACTTTGCTTGATAAGGAATGATGTCAGGAATGGGATCTGGGAAGTCAGAAGTGGGTCTGGGAGGGGGGTTCATGGGGGGGAGGGTGGAAATATAGATTCAATTTTTAAAACAATGAATGCACTTGGATACTGTTGCTTTTCTTTCTTTCTTTTTTTTTCTTTTCTTTTCCCTAAAAATTTTTTTCCTTATAATTTTAGTGTAAATTACAAAACGAGTAGACCAATGAATAGTAAAAATACACCGAAGTGAGGAGTAGAGGGAAAGAAGAGGGAGGAAAGAAGAGGGAGTGAGAAGGGAATGTAAGGAGGGTGAGATGGTGGGAAGGGGAGAAAGGAATGGTTGAGGGGGAGGGGAAGTAGAAGAGGGGATTGTTGGAGGGGAGAAATGAAAGTTGGAGGGGTAGAAGAAAGGGTGTATGAAGGATAGAAGTGTTATGAGTTGTGTTTATTGCTTTTTTTTTAATTGCACAGTATTTAAGTGATTGTATAAAGGAAAATGAAAATGAAATAAAATGTTTGGGGGAAAAAACTTACTTTTGTCTATGCCCATTTCTGAGGTTAGATCTGTCTGTTTAATTATGCTGAACTTTAGAACTCTAATTCATATTGTTTTCTAACTTGAACTAGGGGATTCAATTAGCAAAACTATCAATGACTAGTTAATGAAATCCTTGATGACCAGGAAAAAAGATTATTAGTTCTATCCGGTCATCCAAGACTTCTTCCCACAGAAGAATTAAATACTCCTTTAATATGTTTTTCCTCTATCAAGGTTAGGTTAAATTATTGTAGTCACAATAAATACAATACTAGTGGCAAAATACTTTCAGGGGAACAATGAATGTTCAGTAATAGAACAAGCCTACCCAAACTTTAAAATCCAGTGCTTCTCACTCAACAAGGCCCACAAAATAAAGTATGGTTATCCCTAAAATTGAGCAAGTAGGCATTGCTGCCTGAACAATTATTACATTCCAAGACAATGGAGGAGGGAAGAGGCTTGATAAAAACATAAGAGGCAAGCCTGACAATCTAATCAGAGAAGAAGTGACATTTCACCCTTTAATGCAAACCATAAGAGTAGATTTACTCTGTTGCGGGATGAGGAAAAGAAAAGAAATCAGCACATTAGGATAATAATGACTACCTTATTTTCATCTGTGTCCCAAGTTCCAAAGTGATTTTATTTATCAAGAATGAATAATATATCGACATATGGTCCCCCTAATTTCAAATGTATGTTTTGAAGAAGAAAGTCACAGTGCACTGATTCAACTGACTGCATTAGCCTCTCCTGTTTATGTTTCAACAAAGATATAACAAAAATATTAGGGAAGGTGCAGCTAAAAAGATAAGCACAAGAAAGTAACAAAGTAGCTAAAAAAATTATGCAATTTTAAATGCCCAATGTATTTCAGAAATCTCCTTTTGGCTATAGTTCTTTCTGATTAATGTTAACTATATTATTGGCCACCAGTGCTATAAATTATAGAACTTTAGTCAAAAACATCTGAAAATATCTGTTTGCCTATATTAGCTTACTTTATCAGAACAAGAAACATAGTTTTGGACATGATTTTGCTCTTCCTGTTCATGTCTTATACCACTTTGGAGGTTTTTTTAATTGCTTTAGTCAATTAAGAGCAAAGATTGACAGGAAATTAATTATATATACATATACATATAGATATACATATACATATAAATATACATATACACACACACACACACACAATACATATATATATATATATATATATATATATATATATATATATATATATATATATATATATATATATACACACACACACACACACACACACACACACACACACACACACATATATACATACATACATACATACATACATACATACATACATATATATATATACATACATTAGATTTTTACAACCCCTGGTAAGCCCCAACCATGGGAGGAAGCTAACTGCCTCCATCATCTGTCAATCGGCTCGTCACAAGAGTCCATCACGACAGAAACCCAATATTTTTACTGTTGCCTTTGTTATATTTGTGGTTTTTTTTGTTTTTTTTTGTGCTGATAAATAAATAAAAATAAAAATATTGGGTTTCTGTCGTGATGGACTCTTGTGACGAGCCGATTGACAGATGATGGAGGCAGTTAGCTTCCTCCCATGGTTAGGGTTTACCAGGGGTTGTAAAAATCTAATAGATACCTTTCACCCTGGCTTCACTGATAACGGATAAGAGCCTGTGGCCTAATGGCTAAGAAGTCTGCCTAGTATGTAATATAGCCCAGGTTCAAATCCCAGTAAGGGTATGGCTAGCTGATGAGAGCTAAATAGCTTGAAATAGATCTATACTAGTCTCCCTTTATTTATTTATCAGCACAAATAAAAAACAACAACAACACACACACATATATTGGGTATTGTGTACCTATAGCTTCTTTGTAACCATGTTTTCTATAAATAATTTACTGTACTGCAGAAGTGGGTTTCAAAGATTTTTACTACCGGTTCTCTGGCCGTGGCTTATTTTGTGGGTGTGACCAGGTGTGAGTGGCTTGGTAGTCATGTGTCCGGGTAGGAGTGGCCAAGTTGATGTCACTGAATTCTTTGCCCCAATGAATGACCTACAAAAAGAAGATATTTAAAAAAGGAAATTTATGATTTTGTGTACTTGCTACTTAAATGAGAATAAATAAGTACACAAAACAATAAGAGCTACTTAAAGAAGGAAGATGACTGTCCTGTGTGTCTTCAACATCACTGACTGACCACCTTGCTCCAATGAATGACCTGCACAAAGAAGAGACACAAAAAGGAAGTCTTTAGTTTCATGCACTACATAAGGATGAAACCATCACCTAAAACAATAAAACAGCTACTTACAGAAGGAAGATAACTGTCCTTGCCTGTCTTCAACATCACTGACCAACGGAAACTGGAAGTATCATGGCGAGACTGGTTGTAAATTAGCAAGCTGCGAGGGGGCATAGCAAAATCCAACCAGACAAACCACTGTTGGGGGGGTCTGTGGATAAAAACCATCCTGTAGGGATGGGGAAGAAGGAGAGGTGCCTCGGATGACCAAGAGGAACTGGGAAGACTAAGATTTTTGAGCTGGAGCCATGTTTGAGCAAAGTATTGGAACTGGGTGAATGATTGGCTAACTCACAGGTAAAAGAACTTTTAAATTTGAACTTAAAAAGGATCCCAGTATGGAATTAGTGGCTATTTGGCACTTGGGAAATTTCATGGAAGACAAAAGTTGAAGAGGCTAAAGCACTTAAAGCCTCAAAGGATTTATATTTTATTTGGATTGGAAAATATTAAAACAGACAAAAAGAAAGAATTCGGGGTAACGTTCCTTTTTTTCATTTTTGGAGGGTGGGGGAATAAAAGTGGATTTTAACAGTTATTGACAATTAATGCATTGGAGTGCACAGTGGAGTGAGGCCATCTGCTGGTTAGAAGAGATTATTACAATACTTAGAGATGGGCGAAAGAGAAAGTACAGCTGGAGAATTTGACCTTGGCTACAGAGAAAGATACGTTGTAGCGGTGAGAACTTTTAAGGAGTATTTGTTTTCACAACAGTGTTTGGCTTTGACTGCTTGGGGCTGTGGAAGAAAATAAATCTTCAATTTGGACTGGACTGGACTAACATCAAAACTGGATTTTAGAATTTGGGACATTAAAGGGAATTTTAAAAAAGGATTGCACAGACTTTAAATTTTAATTAAATGTGATACAATTTTTTAAAAATCTTTTTAAAAGGTTAAATTAGTTAAACTAACATTATGGGCCTCTGGATGTATGAGGAATTATTTCAGATGTTAAAAACTGTGAAACTGCAAAAAAAAAAAAATATCATAAATGCAGACAGAGTACTCAGACCAGGACACTAGGCAGCAAATAGGAGAACAGGGGGCAAAAGAGGTCTCAAATGAAGACCAAGAAGACAAGGTGGAAGAAGAGAGTTTAAATGAAGAGAGAAAAGATGACATTTGAACTGAAAACAAAAAACAGTTAGATGATTTTATTGGGATTTACAGTGATACAAAAAAATAAACAAAGGGGAATGCCCCCCCCCCACAAAAAATATTCTTTGAATAACAAAGAAGGGAAAATGAGAATAGATGAGGGAAACCCCTGGGGAAAATTACTAGAACAATAAAAGCACAAAGAAGAGAAAGGACTTGTAAGAAAAGGAATAAGAATTACAAGGAGGAGGAGGAGGAGGAGGAGGAGGAGGAGGAGGAGGAGGAAGAAGAAGAAGAAGAAGAGGAGGAGGAGGAGGAGGAGGAGGAAGAAGAGGAAGAAGCAGCTAGCAGAATGAGAGCAAAGAAGAAAATTGGAAAGGAATAGAATCTGTGAGCGATCAAGAGAAAATGGCTAGAAGAGGAGGGGAAAGGGGGATATATAGTAGATTAAAGGGAATTGTATCAATATTGCTAATGATATGTAGGTAACTAAGATATAAGGGAATTATAATAACATTAGTAATTGTTAAGTAAAATGTTCTTTGTGTTAAAGTTGAAAATGAGGAAGTATATTGCTTATAAAAATAGACTAACAGATGAAAGAAGAAAACATAATTTGGTTCAATCTTGAAAGGGAAATTGATGATATTGTTTATATATTAAGAAAAAACTAAGTTTAAGAGGAAAATAGGGGAAAGTAATAATGTAATTGTTAAGCTAAATGTTTTCTATATAAAAACTGAAATGGAGGATATATGTTGTTTATAGTAAAATAGGTTAATAGATGAAAGAGAAAAGGATAATCTGGTTTAAGTTTAAAGGAAAATTGGTGATATTGTTTAGATACTAAGAAGAAAATAAGTTTAAGATGAAAAAATGGAAAGATAATAAATTGGGTTGGAAATGGAAACAGAACTAGGATGGAAAAAATTGTTAAATTGGTATCATGGATGTATAATGAACTATTTGAGATGTTAAAAAATAATGTGTGAAACTTAAAAGGCAAGGGTAAGGTAGAAATTTAGATGAAGCACTCAGACCAGGAAATAGAAGAGAAGAGAGTAAAAGAAGACTTAATTGGAGAACAAGAATGGAAGAAAAAAGAACTAAAAATAAAAAATAACTAGATGGTTTCATTAGGGTAAAATAGACGAAAAGAGGAACCATGAAAGGATAATTTGGTATAACTTTGAAGGAGCAATTAATGATATTATTTATATAACAAAAAAATAAGTTTGGGATGGAAAATATGAGAAAAGAATAATAGAGTTGAAATTGGAAATAGAATTATGATGTTAAATGGATTGTGTATAAATGAGGATGTAAAGGGGGAAAATGTGGACAACGCTTTGTTCATAAATACCGTATTTTTCAGAGTATAAGGTGCAGCTTTTTCCTTCAAAAAGAGGCTGAAAATCTTGGTGTGTCTTATACACTGAATACAGCATTTTTTTTCCTCCCGAAACCCCTCCCCTTCACCAAAATGGCCGTGCATAGCTTTTAGGAGGCTTTCAGAAAGCTCCTGGGGGCTGGGGAGGGCAAAAATTAGCAAAGCACAACTCAATTTCCCCCAGGAGCACTCTGTAAGCCTCCTAAAGGCTATCCATGCCCTTTTTTGACAAACACTGGGCCTGTTTTTGTGAAAAATGGACCAGTTTTTGCTCATTTGGGGGGGGGGCAGGAGTACTCTACAAGCCTCCTAAGGGCTATTCATGCCCTTTTTTGGAAAAAAATGAGCCCATTTTTGCAAAAAACAAGCCGCTTTTGGGAGGTTTCCAGAGTGCAAAACCTTTTTTAAAAATTTGCCTCTTCAAAACCTTGGTGCGTCTTATACTTCAGTATAGGTATATTATTTTTATTAATAAATAAATAAAACCTTTGTTAAGAAAAAAACATCACTGACCACCTTGCTCCAATGAATGACCTGCACAAAGAAGAGACACAGAAAGGAAGAGTTTAATTGCATGCACTACATAAGGATGAAACCAGCCCACAAAACAATAAAACAGCTGTTTACAGAGGCAAGATGACTGTCCTTGCATGTCTTCAACATCACTGACTGACCATCTTGCTCCAATTAATAACCTGCACAAAGGAAAGACATAGAAAGGAAGACTTTAATTTCATGCACTTACACCTTACATAAGAATAACACAATGAAAGAGATACACTCAAGTACTTACTTGTGTTATTGGTTTTGTGGTTGGAGATGTTTCCACGTCGTCCTTTCGTTTGTAGCCCCCTCAGTTGCACTTTTCTTACTCTTCACATATGGATCATTGGCCGTGTGATGGTATGCTCTGAGCCATTTTTTGACTGAAGGAATTGGGTCCCATTTTGTTACAGGTAGGCCAGTCATGCTAATTGTCATCAAATTGCTAAAGAACAGTTAGGCAGGTTCTTTGTTCTGAACAGTGACATGCGGTGAGGTTTATGGCTGGTGAGGCAGCAATTTTTTTTAGACTTGTGGAATTCAACTCCCAGAATTCCACAGCCAGGCATGCTCAGTTCCAACTTAAAGTGACAGCATTTGTTTTTCTCCTTTGCTAAATAAGTTTGCTTCTTTCTTTTTCTTTTTCTTCTCCCTTCCCCTCTTTCCTCCCCCCTTTCTCAAATACACACACACACACACACACACACACACACACAAAGTTGCACCAGGAGGATGAAGTTTGAATTCTCCCCCCTCCCTCTGACCCACACATACCTTTTCCAGCTGTTTCAGGGAGGATTTCAACTTTGCTCTTGCCTGTCATTATGAAAAGAAAAAAATGTAAAAGGAAAAAGGCAAGAGCTGAGGTCAGGCTGAGCTAGTTGCTGCCAGAGTCACCGTGGATGACTCTGCTTAACTGTTTTTAAAAAGCCTCTAAAAAGTACCCTCTACAGGAGGAGGCAGGAGAACAATGTGCCTCACCTACGTCAGGAATTTTTTAGCTTTTAACCCTTGCTTAACTCTGCTCGAGTGATTATAAAACGTCTAAAGTCAGACTAGATGAGGCACCTCTGCCTCCCCTGCCTCCCCTGACTGCACATCCCTGGTTCTGAACATAAGACATTCATTTTTGAGAACCCCCTTTCTGCCTCTGCTGAACTAACAGCAATTGTCCTGACAATATCTCCAACATTTTTTTTGAAAAAGTTTATTGTTTTAATTAAACAAAAAGAAAAAAAGAATCACCTTTTGTTACATCTTGTAGAAAGTGTGTTGATTGGTTACAAATACATTTTGTGCGTTTCTTCCACAATCCTTACATATACTTCATTCAAATTGAATTGTACATTTTAAATCAAAAAAGAAAATTTATGTATTTTACTATCACTGTACCACAATTCTCATTTAATTACAATTATTTAAACATGTTTTATCTAAAATCATTTGTATTTAAAGACACAACCATCTACTGGCATTCATTCGCAATTTCAATAAACCTCCAATAACATTACACTTTTGTGACATATTCTGAAACAAATTCAGTTAATAAGATATCTAAGCAGCCCCCCTTTCCCCCCAACTCACAGTTTAAAGCTTATATGCAATTTGCTTTTACTAGTATAATACACACACACACACACACACACACATATAATTAAACATTATCCATTAACATTTCTTTGTTATTATTGTGGTTAACAAAAAAATTATTTAGTATTTATATTCACATCTCCTCTCTTCAGACCCAAAGTACCTTTATAACAAGATCTAAACAAAAATTTATTAATAAAATTTATAGGTCTTTTCACCAGTCCCAATTTAGAATTTATAACCAGGTTACTTATACCAATTAAGGTTATCATTTCATTATTATTGTCATAGTTAATTATAGTTAACGAATAAACATTCAATGATAATCTAAAACAATCTACAAAATACTAAAATCCTTACTTATTAATCACCAAGATTAGCTAGCTTTTTATCATCAACTTTTATCAACCTGTATCTTTCCAATGGCAAAACAGTCTTATCTCTCTTGTCAATTGTTGTGTCAATTCTCTTTTCAGCTTCTTTATAAAGTTTTTATAAACTTCTCTTCGCACTTTATTGCTTAAAGGGTCTCTCAAATAGTCTCATTGCCCTTCAATTGTTATTAACATTAGCTTGTATTTGGTTGTCAAACTTATTTCTGAATAGGTTTCTCTTCTTAGCTCTATCATTATCACCCTTCTTTTTCTTCTATATCTTGAAATCTGGGATAAAGCTCGAAATTGTCAAATTCACTTTTCCATCTTCCCTTCTTTCCGCTTTCACCCATATTTGCTCCATTAATAAGTTCATCTATTGTCTTGTCTTTATCTTCTATATTTTCATTCTCTTCTTTAATTTTTGGGGCTCCAACCCCATCATCTTTTGTTGTGATAAACAAAAGTCTATCCAACTTCTTCTCAAATCTCCCAAATCCTTCTAAAATATTTTGAATTCCAGCCAGAATGTTTTGAAATTTTAAGATTTCCTCATCTGGATATTGATCCATTTTTCAAAAAAAAAATGAAGTAGAAAAAAGGAAAAGAGGAGTCTGATAGCCACTGCCACTCTAGCCTTCCAAGCTTTGTGTGTGTGTGTGTGTGTGTGTGTGTGTGTGTGTGTGTGTGTGTGTGTGTATTAGGTTAACTTAAGCACAAGTTCTTTTGTACAGGCTGTAATTGTGCAGGGCTTGTGTGCACCTATGTTTTCCATGGCATGGGGCCATGGCCGAAAGACAAGGAATGCAACGGGATCAGCAGGGCCTCATCCTTCTGAAGAGCACCCGTCCCTGAAGAGGGCAGATGTGGTGGCATCGGTCTTGGGATGTTCTGCGGAGCCCCCCCCCCAAAAAAACCCACCACTGCCAGGTACTTTTAACCATATATTTTGGTCCTATGACTGCAGAATGCTGCAAAAAAACATAAATGCAGGCCAGTTGTTGAGTATTTCAAATGTGATTGGAACACTCAACAAGGTGACCACAGTATGGGTGTCTCTATGTCTCTGTGTGTCTATGTGTGTGTGAATGAGAGAGAGAGACAGACAGACAGAGGCACAGAGAGAGAGGAGGGAAGGGAGGGAGGGAATCAGAGAGAGACAGACAGATACACAGAGAGACAGAGACAGAGAGAGGGGGGAGGAAGGGAGGGAGAGAGAGACAGAGAGAGACACACACAGAAAGACACACACACACACAGAGTGAGTGATTAAGTGAGTCAGTGAGTGAGAGACAGACATACACACATATACACAGAGTGACAGAGAGAGAGGAAGGGAGGGGAGAGAGACAGAGAGACACACAGAGAGACAGAGAGAGAGGAGAGAGACAGAGACAGACAGAGAGAGACACACACACAGACACACACACAGACACACACACACATAGAGTGACAGAGATGGGGGAGGGAGCAGAGAGAGACAGAGAGAGACAGAGAGACAGACAGACAGACACAGAGAGAGAATGACAGAGAGAGGGAGGGAGGAAGAGAGAGACAAAGAGCCATAAACACAGAGAGGGAGGGAGGGAGAGAGAGAGAGAGAGAGAGAGAGAGAGAGAATGAAAGGAAGGAAGAAAGAAAGAAAGAAAGAAAGAAAAAGAAAGTGGGAGAGAGAGATGAAAGAAAGAATGAAAGAAAGAAAATGAAAGAGAACTTATGACCACAATTGAGCCCAAAATTTTGGTAGCTAAGCAAGAGCATCATTAAGTGACTTTCACCACATTTTCCAAGTTGGCCAAGTCCACCCAGTCACATGACTGCTGAGCCACTCCCACAAAACAGGCCACACCTACAGAATAGGTTCTAAAAAAAATTGAAACCCACCACTGGTGTCAACATGACATCTCTAATAAAGTGGAACTGAGGAAATGTAAGCCTTGGAGCTTTATTTCATTGGAGGTTACCAGCTACCCCGAACCTTGGAGTGCTGTCCAGGGTCCTGAACCCCAGCGTCAACCCAAACCTGGGTGGTGCGAAGACTATAGGAAGATGGAGGAAGAGAAGAAACCCACAGGGGAAACCGTAGGTGACAGATCAGTGATTTATGTCGAGACCATCTGCTCTCCTTCCCAAGCCATCTGTCAGGTTTCCTAAAAATGCCCTAATTGATTCATGAGTCTTTGAGTGAAGTTTCAGGACAAAACTAGTCATTTATTAGGAGTGCCATTAGGCAAGATCTTTTTGCAGTCAGGTCTGAGCTTCATTTGAAATATAGCTGTACATTATCCCTGTTCCTTCCCTCCCCTCCAGTCTGTGTCATAAATCACATTCCCCAATGAGATGCACCCCTCCCAAGCCTGCTGCAGTAATCTGCAATCCAACTAGCCGAAAATATACGTGGAATGCACTCCCTTCCCTTTCCTCATGATGGCAATTTTAGGAGTTGACATTTGACTCCCCTCTCTTTCCAAAAGCAACCAGTGCAAAGCAAAACCAATTTGAGTACAAGTATAGGATTTAAGGCTACGTCTCCCCACCCCCCAGGCTTATTTAGATTTTCTGCATGGAATTTTGCTATAAGGCGATCAGACTGGATATTTCTCCTCTTTACCCAAGATGCCTCTGACAAAGCGTAACCCTTCCACTTGATTAAGTATTGGAGTTGTCACCTGTGCCACCTCGAATCAAGGATTCGTTGCACCTCATAATGAGTTTGGCCCTCTATGACTACAGGGCCTGAGGGCTTCCAGAGTAGTGGTCTCAGAGTGGATCCAACCACGGGTTTTAAGAGGCTACAGGTGAATCTTCCCTAGCAGTCAGGGCAGTTTCAATTGCACTGTGATTGGGTTGATGATCTTTACTATAAACTTTGGCCCCAGTTTCTTGCTAGAGAGTTTTTAGTGCCATTGTAATTTTGAACAGTCACTAAATGAACTGTTGTAAGTTGAGGACTACCTGTAGTAGTTTTTTAAAATAATATTACTAGTGATACGGTCAGAACTTCCCAAATGGAGGTTCCTGAAATTAAACAAATAAAGGTGTCAGTAAAATTAGTAACATATTATAGAAAACATATAGTGTGCACAATTTATCATAGGATTGCAAGTACAAAATTAACAGACTAATGAGGAAAAGTAATTTTTTATTTGCTTTAGTTAGGGTTCCAAAATGAAATCTTGTCAAAAGAAAAGAAAGTATTTTCAGTGAGATGCTCCTGTTTTGCATCCCCAAATATCTCAATTTTCATTCAAAGTACTAAAAGACTCCCACTTAAGGATTGTGGGAGGTTGTTCACATATTTGTATGGCCCTCTTTCATGTGTTCCCATGTTATCCCCAAACACTTTTCATTGCTACTAAGAGATACAATGTGTTAATACATCTACTTATCTCTTGGCTGTTCTTCAAATTACTTACATCTTTTAAGCTTTTAAACAGCTGGGTTTACTCATCCTCCAGATTTGCTTATCGAAATCTATGAAGAAAAGCAATGTTGAAAAGTTTGTTTTTCTTTTATGACACCCACTTTTAATTCCACAGCTGTCTAAATTCATTTGAATGCCTTAGCAACAGTACCCTAACTTTAATGAACAAGGTCACAAGAAGCAAGTCAGGAGTTGAGAGGCTAAAATCATCAAACTTTCTACCTCTTTGGCAAAACCAGTGTAGGAAGGCCAAGATTAAAATATTCCTTATTCTTAATATTAAAAAGAGGCAAGATAGTATAGTTCCCCTAAATGAGAAGAGGAGAAACATGTTCTTAAAGGCAGAAAGTCTTCCTGCCATAGGAAAACAGCCTCAAGAAGAAGCTTGAAGAGGCTGGCCTTTAAGAATGCAGATTTTGTATCCATTCAGAAAGACTGGGCCAATCTATTAATAATCAAAATACCTTCAGCCACAAGCTCCCACAGAAGGCTGGAGCTGATGGGATTAAAAAGATAGAAAAACAAATCTACATTCCCCCCCACCCACCCAAATGCTAAGGACAGGACAGTTGGGAATAATAGGATTTACCCACCACCATTAGAATAGCAAAAGACACAAGGCTCACTACATTGCACAAACCCCTGGAGCATCTCAATCACAAAACCCCAGAACCCTATAAAAATCCATCCAATCACCCAGCCAATTGGTCAGTCATCCCAGAAACACGCTGCTGTCACTGAAGTTTCTGGCATCCAAATAAACAGAGACCTTCTTTCCTTGTAGCCAGTCTTCATTCTATGTCTGGGGTCTTTCTCCCAGCTTGGACGGGACTAGATTTTTCTTCCAGCACCAACAATTATAGAAAGTAATATGTGGGTCTCCTACAGAAAGGATACCATAATCATGTATCTTTCCTTATGAGATAGTTTTAATTGCACATTAAATTCTTATTCAATTAGAAGGAGTTGAGGAGCTTGGCTTAGTTAGTTTGTTTGTTTTTCATTTGTTTCATAGGTTTCAAAATCCTTACACAATTTTGAACCAGTCAACTGTTCTAGAAGAAGGTAGATGTTTCTCACCTTCTCTGCATAAATTCTACTCCTTGGATCTCAAGGAACTGTGGTTTATTTTTAACACTATCTGTTTAAATCAAACATGTTTAATCCTTTAATAAGGCTATACAGCAGCACTGTAAATGGGAAGTATGCCTACAATTGTATCCAAAATCTAAATATCGCACTCACAGTTTTGGTAGCCAAGTGAATATGTACATGGAAAATAAAATAAAATTAAATTAAAAACTCAAGTCACTCAACCAAAGCACAGCTGTGTGACATTCACATTTTAAATTCCAACCCTACTTCAGCCCTTTCCAATCATGATAACTAAATTCATGTTTGTTAATTATAGTTTTGTAAATTGATGAAAGATCTTTATGATAGATTTGATACAAGAACTAGTACAACTAAATAAAATACTCTGTAGAATAATTATTGTATTGTTCTTTGTATCAAATTTCTGAAGATACAACATTCTTGACTGCTGCTAATACATGCACAGTTATATCAATACACTAACATTCATTCCATTTCTATTTTACATCCACTGGGTTGCATTTACTTTTTATATGGACTCCTATTTCTAGAACTTGCTATAACCTGGAACTTTTTTTAAATACAAATATATTTTCCTAAAATGACATGAGTGATGAAACTGCATTTACACATTGCAAAATATAATATACATAAGGGCAAAGTAACCTGTATATTTTAAAAGTGTTGCTTAAAAACATATTTACTTTTCTCCATCTGCCTAGTTTTGTGGTGATCTAGACTAGAAGTATCCAGGATTCCTTTGAGAATAGTGCAAAACTATCAGTTGAAGTTCCCTCTCATTTTCCAGAGAAGTAGTATTTTTTATCTGTTACTAAGGAAAAAGAAGAAGAGATCTCATATCATCTGAAAAACATAAATATTTATAGCACATCTATGTTCCATGGACAACAGACTGTTTCATCCAAAGTATAAAATGATATTCTGAGAGCTACAATTGTGTGTGAGAGAGAAGTTTTACACATGCACGTACATACACACATATATATGGAGAAAAGGAATCGTAAATACTGGAGTCAGAAAATAATGCTATGTAGAGCATGCAGTGATTAACAAGGGCAATCAACAAAGAATATTTTTTGCTGACAAAGTAAATACATTTGTACTGTACACAACACATTAACAGTCTAGAATGAACTTAAGCATATGCTTAAATCATCAAAGGACCAGGTTCTTGGTGTAAATCATTTTGCATATTTCTTTCTGTATCATCCCCTGCATTCCATTCCCAATAGAAAGTGGGATGCTTCAGTTTTGGATAAGATAGAAAGGATCATAATTACTTACAAACATTTGCAGAGAAAGGCTAAAGCGTCTTTACTGTATGTTTATTCAATAAATTTACAGATTTCTTCAAGACATAGCAAGCATTTTGATTTTTTTTAAATGAACATAGGGAGAATCTGCCAGATTAATCCATCTCAATAGTTTATAGTGTTTATCTAAAAAACTGAATCATGGCAACTGGATTTTCAGACAACAATGCCTGGATGATTGAGAATCTTCATCGACATAGTTTTACAGTGTTGACTTTTTAAGAAATTGAATTCTTATGCACTCAGCTATGTTTCCAGAACTGCATGTTTCCAAGGTCATTCTTTTCTGATTTCTAATTTTAAGAAATAATATAACAGCCAGGAAGTCACAGCATGATGCCTTCTAGAAATAGCTAATGATTGAATTTAACAAGGTCAGAGCTGTAAGAATTTTGTTCGATTTACCTGAACTTAGGAGAATTTGGAAATTGTTTTATAGCAGAAAGGCATCCAGATTTAAGAAGTTCAGATACAGGAGAAACTGGTAGCTTCCTCCATCTCTGTGTTTGTCTGTTACGTTGAAACATATGAAGAAATATACCAAACCCAATGAAGGGTTTGCTTCAAGGTTTTGCTTTTCAGAGACTGCTCATTCCCCAGCAGAATAACCTAACCCCTGAAACAAACTCTTGAAGGCTACATAGGGGCAAAAAATAGAAATATAGGCTATTCTTCCTCTCCATTATGTGCTTATTCAAATGCTGAGATTTCCAGGCAGAGGGAAGAATTAAGACTGATTTTTTTTCCTAACAAGCAGCCTGTTGCTAACCATTACATTCCTTTTGTCCAAGATTATCTGGCTGATTGTCCATCAATTCATTTCTTATTTGACCTATAAAAACACATTGTACAATCCATAAAACTATTTTATTCTCTGTACTGTAGATCTTCAATTATGCTTTCCCAGTTCAGTTTGATTTTTCTAACGAATCTCCCTAGAAGTCATTTTTTAAACCACTATTCTATGTTTTCAGGGGTGAAATCCTCCCAGTTTGGTGGAACTGGTAGGGAGGATAGGCAATGATTCTCCAAACTGGTGGTAAAAATCCCTGGTGGCCCTGCCCTCACCTGCTTGCCCACTTGCCCGCTTGCTCGCCGCTTCTGGCCACTCAGCATTTCGCTTCCGGCCGCTCACTCAAAAACGTAGGCATTTTCAGTTGTGGCCTAGCATGCCGCCCCCCATCCCTGGGCTGATGTAGTTCACACAGCTGCTGGGGATCAGTTGCAGCCTAGCATGCCGCTGCCCCTGCTCCCCCACCCCAGGTCCCCATGCTTTCTTGTCTGGCCTGGCTAAGCCACCTGGCTAACTACCAACTTTCTCCCCAGCCTCCAGCTTGCTTACCGTCGCTCTTTGGACCAAATCCCAAGCTGCTGGTCATAAAACGCCTGCCTTGCTGTTCACCTGCTGCTTCTGAAATCCCTCAATTGCAGCCTGCAATGCATCTCATCAGCTAGCAACTGTATCTGCCTGTCTGCCTTGTGCTTTCAATTGGGTAAGTAAGTAATTTTTAAAAAAAAAATTAAAAAAAAATTACTTGGGTTTTTTTAACGATTTTTAAAAGAAATAGCCATTTAACATTTATAATAGCCATTTAACATTTATGCTTTTATATTTTTAGATTTGTGCAGTTTTCTGAGATTTTGTGTGTTTCTGTAGTGTTTCACACTTACTACACAAACACACAAAATCACACCAAAATGTGACATTTTGTGCTTGCGATAGTTGATTTTGTGAGTTCTCTGAGTGTGTGAGTTTCCTGCTTGTTGTTGCAGGGGACATTTTGTGTGGTTTTACATTGTGTGAGAGTTGCACAATGGCATTGTGTTTTTGTTAAGTGTGAAAGTTGGTTTTTGAGCTCTTTGTGCCTCTGTGAGTTTCCTGCTTGTGGCAGGGACCATTTTGTGTGAAATGCAGCTGCTTCTGCATTTTGTGTGAGCCAGTTGTGTTGCTTTTGTGCTGTTTTTGTGTTTTGTGTGCTTTTGCATTGCTCCCATCACTAGTCCTCAGCTAACAAAGCTCTTTTTTCCCCTTTTGCAGTAGCAGCCTTTACCAGAAAGGATGAAAAGGCAACAAACTTTGGTTGGTTTCTTGGCCAAGAAACCAAAACTGCCACAACAACCATCATAATTGACCTTGGATGATCCAAAACCATCCAAAGCACCACTAGCATTACCACTTCCACCACTTGAACTTGGACTCGGAAAAAGCAGCAAGCCAAGTATTGAAATACCCGAGCCCGAAATTGAAATCATTCTTCCTGACTATTGGGCATTGCAACAGTACAGCAATTTCCAAGAAAAGTATCCGGGATTGGATGTGTCAAACAAGAAAGTAGGTTGCAAGTACTGTGAGAAACATGACTTTGCAATAGAGAGCAGTATTCATGTGTTCAGAAAATGGAAGCATTTCAAGATTGAGCCAGCTGGGAGAAATAAGGAAATGCAGCAGACGTCTCTATGGAAGAAAATGAGAGAACATTTCACATCAAAATCGCACACGATTTGTAGAGACAACATCAAACAAGGGGAGCAGGATGCCATAACAAAAGCAATGGAAAAGATATTTGGAAAGCATTTAGACACCACTTCTAAAATGTTCAAAGCCGGTTACAGCCTGGCAAAAGCATGTAAACTAATTTCAAGCCTAGAAGAATTGATAGAGTTGAAAACTGAAAATGGAGTAGACCTGGGAATAGGATTGCATTCAAGCCAACAGTTTTGAAAATAGTTGAGTGAATTGCTAGCAAAATTAAAACTGAGATGTTTTCCAGCATCATTGCACAGAACCTGAAAATATGTTTGATCATTGATAAAGCCTCAATGGTATCCTGCAAATCAGTTTTGATAGTTTTTGTGAAAGTTGAGGACTCAGAGAACCCACCAACAATTTTTGTCAAGCTTGTTGAATTGAAGAAACAAGATGCAGAGACAATATGTTCTGCAGTTCTGGAAAGTTTACATAAGGTTGGGTTTACCCAGAACTACCTACAAAAAAATTAATAGCATTTTGCTCTGATGGTGCCAGTGTTATGCTTGGGAGAAAATCTGGAGTGAGCACTAAGATAGCAAAAGAATTTCCAAACACCATCATATGGCACTGCTTGGACCATCACCTCCAATTTGTGTTAGATGACACCATAAAGGAAATAAAACAAGTAAATTTTAAAATATTTATTGACAAGATATGATCTATTTTTCAGCAATCCAATAAAAACTGAATTGAACTTGATTAAATATCCGAAGAACTTGACGTTAGCATCGTAAAGATTGGTAGAGTTTTTGGGCCAAGATGGGCTGCCTGTAGTTTAAGGGCAACCATATCTGTATGGCGTGCTTATCCAGTGTTACATCAGTATTTTCATGTGAATGCAAAATATTCAGATATGGCTGCCTGTCTGGAAAATAAATATTTTTAAAATGATTTGGCGTTGATTTGGCATTCTGGAAGAAATCTCACTTTTTCAACTGCACTTCAAGCAAGCAGTATGGACATCATAAAGGCTGGGAAAGTGGTGAAAAGATCAATGAAAGCATTTGAACCACAAATAAATTACAATTTCTACATTTTTTGGTGCCAGAGTTGTGGGATTTTTCCGAAGTAGCAGTTCTGTGGGCAGCAGCTGATGAACAACTGCGCACATTTGGTGACATTTTTAATTACAACATTAACATCAATGACTACAGAGATTTTTTGGAGAATGTGTTAAAAGATTCAAAGTACTATGCAATTCCTGACAATATTAAAAAAGCAAAAGATATTGTCAAAACAATTGCTGTAAGTTCTGCAGAAGCGGAAAGGGTTTTTTTGAAAATGAACTTCATATGTTCAGAGAGCAGAAGTCACCTTATTGTTTCTAATTTAACCAACCTCATGACCATCAATATTACTGGCCTACCTCTTCCAAAATGGGATCCTATTCCTGCAGTGAGAAAGTGGCTATGAGAACACCATCGCTCAGCCGATGATCCCAGAAGAAAAGTGGAAGTGAGAAGAGTGCCAATGAGAAATTGATGTGGAAATATCTTAAAGTGAAAGACAGCTAACACTTTTATGTAAGTATTTGTGTACCTCTTTTATTGTTTTGTGCACTGATTTTATTCTTATTTAAGTATTAAATGGTTAAATTTGTATATCATAGTGTATCTTCTTTTTGTAGGTCATTATTAACATTGGTGCATTGAAGACAACAATTTTATTGCTCTTATGTAAGTATTCTTACATAAGTATTCTTCATTAATCTTATTTAAGTATTAAATGCATGCAATAATTGGTATATTTTCTTTTTGTAGGTCATAAGGGGACTTAGCCATGACCACCTGGTCACATGACCACCAAGCTGTGCCCACGGAACCAGTAGGGAAAATTTTTAGATTTCACCACTGTATGTTTTAATAGTAATCAGGTATCAGCAAATGAGACATTGAATTGGAACATTTTGCAATGCAGTTTGTAAATAAGATGAATAATGACTCCTTATTTAGTTACATCAATAGATCAGAATCTCATGCAATTCAATAAACAATGGAACAAACTGTATTCTGGAATGAAGACTGTTGATGTTTCAGAGTGAATTTAAGATCTTCTTTTTGACTGCTGAAAGTCCTTGACACCTTCTCCCCTTCCTATAAGAATCAACAGTATCATAGCCTCAAATATTCAACAGATCCTTCTCTGCCAATGCTAATTTCTAAAAAACCAAGAAACATTGACAAAGAGAACAGGCCTTTTATATCACATGAAGAAAAAAAAATTCCAATAAAAGAGAAAATATGTAACAGGGTTGAACTGTGGAGTCCTTGGTGTTCAGGGAGCTTAGAGAGCACCAAGGACTCCACCAAAAATATATTAAAATACATAATATAACTTGTCTTAATATACTTTTCTGAGTCTAAAAATATGCCAGACCAAAAGAAACATATTTACATAAAAAGCAGACAAGGTCAAATAACAAAGAAAGCCCTTAATTAGTTGTAATCAACTTTAATTTGCATACCATATATAATTCCTAAATGATTGTTAATAATAACTTTATATAATGGACTTCCAATTTTCATGAAAATGGCACATTTTGATAAGCAGACACAAAACCCTAATACTAATAAGGTTTAATTTGCATACATTAGACTGATTATCCAAACAAAAGGATTACAGTATTACTTCTCCATACCTTTATGTCCTTATTATGCACATTTATTAACTTCACAAAAGCTAGCTGTTACTGACAAACAATAGCCATGCATGAAAAAAAAATTCAACATGAATAAAAACATTTTAATGCAAAAGAGCAAAGTTTATACAGTATAAATACTTCATTTAACTCTTTCATAGCAAAAGAAACCGCATTCTGAAAATCCTAGTCATTAGATCAAGTTATCATTTCTGTATGGCACAAAATTAAAACAAATCACATTTGATAAATTTTGGAGAGGGCATGAACTTTGGCTATCACCTTTCTTCACGTTGACTGGGAAATACAGTATTTGTAGTCTCGATGTATCTAGAGATTTCAGATTTAGGAAGCCTGATCTATTAGAGTACCTATGTTCAGAAGTAGATTCAGAACTATATCATTTATGAATAATTGATTGGAAACTGTGTAAAAATTATTGTAAACATTTTGAGTAACTTTATTTCCAATATTTTTGTAGACAATTTTAGATAATTTCCACATAAAAAAACTGTAATTCTGCTCACAATCTCATCTGCAAGAAAAAGCTTAAACTTTGAAGTCATTCATTACTAATCACAAAGATGTTAATCAATACAAAATAAATGTTTTTCAAAAATATAAATAGAACATAGCTTCTACTTAAAATAACCAGCATATATTCATGGGTATAGAAATGTTTAAACTAAACGAAATGTGAAAAATCTGCCTGTAGATCTTTTCAGCTGATATAGAAGAATCAACAATCAACCAAGCAATGGTTGATACAGAAATCAATATGTTACGATTAAAAAACCTTCAAAAAATACTGGATAGAAAAGAGTCAGAATACCGGTGGCCACACATCATGTTCCAGATGGAAACTAAATTTTCTATAACATTTTGGCCACTTAGGGAGTCTAGGATATTTCCAGTTTTAAAGGACTCTTTCATACCAAGATTTAAAGTCATCTACTGTGTTCAGAAAAAAATCATTTTGTAAAACAGAAATATTGGTAGTTAAAGCAGTGTTAGTAGCTCTCAGTATCTATGATACTCAACAGTTAACATTTATGGTAGGGCGGAAAAAAGGCTGTGAATAGTGCTCTCATATTGCAAAGACAAATGAAACTCAAAAGAGCCTGGAAAAAAGCCAATGGACTTGAAATTCAGGCAGAAGAATGCTACTTCAATTTTCCTCCAACTTATTTATTTATTTATAAAGTTTTTTATTTTTTTCATTTTCATAACATATAATCACATGTATACTATTACATAACCAACATCAAATTGTATTATTAAATGTTTACATCAATTCATCTTACCAACAACTCCCAAAAACAATTATTGGCTCTTCTGCTCTCCATACACCATATTTGCACCTTATCCATCACTTTCTTCTCCCACTCTCCTCTCCCTCTCCACCTCCCTTCTTCCCTCTGTCATCCCTCCCCTCTCTACTTCACCTCCCTCCCCTTTAGACTCCACATTCCTCTCTTCCTCTTCCCTCCCTTGCCCTCTCTCCTATCCCTCTTTTCCTCCCTTACCTCTTTCCTCTACTTCCCACTCTACATCTCTTTTACTTGGTGTATTTCAGCTTCTGAATGAGCTCAATTTTATGTTGATGGTATTTATAATTCCTTTTCAATATACATATTTAATTTTAATTTTAACCTGTATTCTCCTCCTTTAAAAAAAAGTATGTGTGTGTGTGTGTGTGTGTGTGTGTATATATGTTATATTTATGCTGATAAATAAATAAAGGGAGACTAGTATAGATCTATTTCAAGCTATTTAGCTCTCATCAGCTAGCCACACCCTTGTTGGGAATCGAACCTGTGCTCTATTGCCTCTCAGGCAGATGTGTTAACCATTGAGCTACAGAGCTCAACTCCTTATCAGCCAGCCAGGGTGAGAGGTATATATTTAAAGTCACAACCCCTGGTATGCCCAAATATGGGAGGAAGGTCACACTTCCACTCTCTGTCTTCGGCTCGTCACAAGAGACCATCCAGACAGAAACCCAATATTTTTTACTGTTGCCTTTTTGTTACATTTGTTATATTTATGCTGATAAATAAATAAAGGGAGACTAGTATAGATCTATTTCAAGCTATTTAGCTCTCATCAGCTAGCCACACCCTTGTTGGGAATCGAACCTGTGCTCTATTGCCTCTCAGGCAGATGTGTTAACCATTGAGCTACAGAGCTCGACTCCTTATCAGCCAGCCAGGGTGAGAGGTATATATTTAAAGTCACAACCCCTGGTATGCCCAAATATGGGAGGAAGGTCACACTTGTGTGGCTAGCTGATGAGAGCTAAATAGCTTGAAATAGATCTATACTAGTCTCCCTTTATTTATTTATCAGCATAAATATAACAAATGTAACAAAAAGGCAACAGTAAAAAATATTGGGTTTCTGTCTGGATGGTCTCTTGTGACGAGCCGAAGACAGAGAGTGGAAGTGTGACCTTCCTCCCATATTTGGGCATACCAGGGGTTGTGACTTTAAATATATATATATATATATATATATATATATATATATATATATATGTATGTATGTATGTATGTATGTATGTATGTATGTATGTATGTATGTATGTATGTATGTATGTATGTAACAAAGGCAACAGTAAAAACATTGGGTTTCTGTCTGGATGGTTTCTTGTGACGAGCCGATAGACAGAGAATGGAAGCAGTAAGCTTCCTCCCATATTTGGGCATACCAGGGGTTGTGACACTAACTATATATATATGTGTGTGTGTGTGTCTGTGTGTGTGTGTGTGTCTGTGTGTGTGTGTCTGTGTCTGTGTCTCTGTGTGTGTCTGTGTGTGTATGTGTATATGTTTATATGTATGTATATATGTATGTGTATGTATGTGTATGTGTGAATGTATGTATGTATGTATGTATGTATGTATGTATGTGTATATATGGGAAAGAACAACTGGACAACTTCCTTACACACCTCAACAGCCTACACCCCAAAATACAGTTCACCATGGAAACAGAAGTAAACAACCAACTTCCCTTCCTGGATGTCTTAGTCTACAGGAAATCTAATGGCTCCTTAGGACACACCATCTACCAGAAGAAAACACACACTAACCGCTATCTGCACGCACTCTCACACCACCACCCAGCCCAAATCAACTCCGTAGCCAAGACACTCATCTCCAGAACAAAACGCTTAGCTGATGAACAACACCTAAAAACCGAACTACACACTCTCACTAACGTACTGATATCCAATGGATTCCAAAGAAATAAGATCACCAACCTAATCCAAAAAGAAACCCCCACTAAAATCCAGGACAGAGAACAAGAAAACGGAAAAGCCCTCCTCGCATACATAAAAGGCACCACAGACAGAATCAGCAAAATCCTCCGCAAACACAACATCAAGACAGCATTCTGCACAAACCGAAAAATATCCACCATCCTAAGAAACCCCAAAGACAAAATTGAGTTAGAAAATCAAGGAGTATATGAAATCCCATGCACTACTTGCCCCACCACATACATCGGACAAACCAACAGAAGAATAAGTGCATGCATTGAAGAACACAAAAACGCAATCAGAAAAGAGGAACCAACTTCTTCTCTGGTCCAACACCTTAAAGCCACAGGACATAAAATTGATTTTAAAAAGACCAGAACCATCGCCAAGGCTGAACATTTTAACAACAGAATAATCAGAGAAGCCATCGAGATAGAAAAACGCCCACACAGCATGAACAGGCGGGATGATACCTCCCGCCTGCCAGCCATTTGGAAGCCTGCCCTTATTGATAAACGAGTCCCTAACATGATGAATGACACCAGGCCCACACTCACAAGAGCCACACAGGTTATCACCACCAAACATCCACAAAGAAAGCAGACAAAAACCCACACTGATGAGGAGGCACGACCAAGGACCAGAAGCCAGACTGCAAATGCACCATTAGCCTCTTCAAACCCCTCCTATCCTTACATGAAACACAAACCCCCAACCAATCAGAACACACCTCCACCCAATCAGAACACACCTCCACCCAATCAGAACACAGCCAAGCTCCCACCCAATCAGCTCAAACCCCCACTGGCAGTTAAAAGGAAGAAACAGCCGAGATCTCACATTGCTCCTGGAAGCACGAAGCCTGAAGATGACGAATGAGACTTCGTTGAAACATCGCCAAGACACCTCCAATTTTACGCGGGAGAAAACCTGAATAACTAAAGACCTACATATATATATATATATAGCACAGGTTCCAATCCCAGTAAGGGTATGGCTAGCTGATGAGAGCTAAATAGCTTGAAATAGATCTATACTACTCTCCCTTTATTTATTTATCAGCACAAATACAACACATATACACACATATGTGTGTGGGGTGTGTGTGTGTGTGTTTGTGTGTGTGTAGTATTTGTACTGATAAATAAATAAAGGGAGATTAGTATAGATCTATTTCAAGCTATTTAGCTCTCATCAGCTAGCCATACCCTTGCTGGGATTCGAACCTGTGCTGTATTACATCTTAGGCAGAAGTCTTAACCATTAAGCCACAGGTCCTCCTCCTTATCAGCTGAGTCCAGGGAGGTAGGTATATATTTAGTGTCACAACCCCTGGTATGTCCCAATTATGGGAGGAAGCTAGTTGTTTCCATTCTCTGTCCATCGGCTCATCACAAGAGACCATCACGACAGAAACCCAATATTTTACTGTTGCCTTTGTTACATTTGTGTAGTATTTGTGATAAGCACAAATACAGCACAAATACACAAATGTAACAAAGGCAACAGTAAAAATATTGGGTTTCTGTCTGGATGGTCTCTTGTGACAAGCCGAGGGACAGAGAATGGAAGTAGTGATCTTCCTCCCATATTTGGGCATACCGGGGGTTGTAACTCTAAATAGATACCTTTCACCCCGGCTCAGCTGATAAGGAGTCGAACTCTGTGGCTTAGTGGTTAACACATCTGCCTAAGATGCAATGCAGCACAGATTTGAATCCCAGTAAGGGTATGGCTAGCTGATGGGAGCTAAATAGCTTGAAATAGATCTATACTAGTCTCCCTTTATTTATTTATCAGTACAAATACACACACACACACACACACACACACACACATATATATATATATATTGTCATTGTGATTTTATTTTTTTTATTATAAATTTTTATTTCTCATATATACATTCACAATTATATGATCTCATAACTGTTATTAATAATATGTGTTTGTAACAATTTTTCTCCCCTGCAATTGACAATATAATTGAAATTGCTTTCTTACCATCCCATAGACCCATCTTATTTTACAACAATCCTACTTCTTCTTCCTTCCTTCCTTCTCTCCTTCCTTCCCTCCTTCCTTCCCTCCCTCCTTCCCCCTTCCCTCCCTCCATTCTTCTCTCCTTCTCTCCTTCCCTCCTTCCTTCCCTCCTTCCTTCCCTCCTTCCTTCCCTCCTTTCTTCTCTCCTTCTCTCCTTCCTTCCCTCCTTCCTTCCCTCCTTTCTTCTCTCCTTCTCTCCTTCCTTCCCTCCTTCCTTCCCTCCCTGCTTCCCTCCCTCCTTCCTTCCCTCCTTCACTTCCTCCTCCCTTTCCTTCCTTTCTTCTCTCCTTCTCTCCTTCCTTCCCTCCTTCCTTCCCCCCTTTCTTCTCTCCTTCCTACCTTCCTCCTCTCCTTTCCCTTCTCTCCTTCCCCTTCCTCTCCTCTATTCTTCCCCTCTTCTTCCCTGTCATTGCCCCAGCCTAATTTTGGCCGAGATATAGACCTGGTTACCCCCACTATTCTCATCATTATCTTTATATAATTATACATCCTTACATGTCCCCAATTTGTGATTCTGTCTTTTAGTCTCAATAGTTTCCCATTGTAGATATATTTCATGTTCCCTCTCCATTTTTCCATATCTTGGATTAGGTTACCCTTAATTGTCTCTAAATGGCAATCATTGCTGTTCAATGTTCATTACAATTGCCTTAATCTATTATATAAAGTAACAAGCGGTAAACATCTCACTTTATTCATCATCTTAAAAGTTCTATATATGCCCATGTTTCATATGTTTTAACTCATGCTTAGTTGTCCTTCTATTGTCATATTAAATCAGTTCGCAACTCAATTTAATTATCATGTATAAAAGTTGATTACCAACCTCTGCTTTACAACCTCCCCATATGAATAACATATTTATCCATATTCCATATATTTTAATCTTTATTTAGCTATCTTGCCATTACCATATTCAACCAGTTAGCAACTCCATTTTATTGTCATATTTAGAAATAAAGCCCTTATCTTAACTTTATATTTTTCATATAACAGTTTCTAGTTGTCTGATTTTTTCCTAATAAGTCTTTTGTCCCACTTCTCGGTTCCTGTCTTCTCCTTTTTCTTTGTTTTGACACATCCACTCTCTTCAATTTTCCCCAAAGGATATTTTATATTTCTCTTTGTTGGGGCATAATCTCCTATTTCAATTTTTCTTATACCACTAACAACCTCCAAAACCACTTTTGTCTGTTTTTTATTCCCTTTTGTTGGGACATCTCCCCTTTTTACAATTTTCCCTACACCACTGCCAGGGCCAATTGAGTTTTTTGTCTGCTTTTTATTTCCCTCCATTTCTATCCCTTCATTGTCTTGCCCCCCTTCTTCTTTGAATTCTTCTTTAAATATCTGCTTCTCTGGATTCAGAATTCTGTTTAGGCTTGATATTAATGATTTATGCATATATTTTTTTTATAATTTCACATAGTTCTTCAAATTCCCAGTTTCCCATGATGTCCAGTTCCAAAGTTATGGTTAATTATACAGTTCTTATTTCAGACTTCTGTTCCACCTTAAATTTATCAACTTCAGTTGCTTTGGGGAAGAACGATGAGAGCCATCTTGGTCCTTTGTTCTTTCTTAATGTCCAGCTCCAAAATTGCAGTTAGCTGTACAAGTCTTATTTCGAGATTCAAATCCAACTTAAATTTAATTCAACTACTGTGAAACTGGAAGAGAAGCTGGGCCCATCTTAATCTTTTGCGGAGAGAGAAAAGAAGAAGAAAGGAAAAAACCTTCATATTTCCCAGTTCTTGACAGTTATTTATTCTTTCCCTTGCTACCTTCCAGGTCCGGTCGATTACAGCTGCTCAAAATATATCACTTGGAACAAACTTGCAAACAGCCAGATTTGGGTGTTTCTCTTTGCCTCCTGCTTTTCCAAATTCTGATTTAAGGCAGTTGGTTAATTAAAACTTCCCTCACAGTCAAGGTTAGGTTATCAGTTATCAGTGAGAAGAAGTGCTTTTTTCTTAGGGTTTTTTTTTGGAACTGCTTAAGATATATTAGTTGGAAGAAGCTCAAATAAAGTAAATCCTTCGGAATGTTTGATTTATTTCAAATCTAGATTTAGAGTTTGTATTTGAGTGGGTTTGTCACTTCTCTGCTTTCTCCCTTTCTGTCCAGATTTTTTTCAAACAAATAGCTTTTGTGGGGAGGGGCTGGTGTTTCAACTCCAGACTACTGACTGACCCAGCGCCCACCCAGATGCAGCCAGAGCAGCCATTTTGGTGGGTGTAGCTTGGTGGGAGGGGGGCCATGCGACTGAGTGTGTGTGAATGATGTTGAGTTGGCCATGCCCACTCAATCACATGTCCCTTCACCTAGCCATGCCCACCAAAACAGTAGTAAAAAATGTTGAAACCCACCATGATGCAGGGGCCATATTAGAATATGAAGTGTTTTTCAGTGGTAGTTCCTCTCACAAGGCACGTTGCATATCAATAGAACGATATCACTGTATCTCCAAAATCAGTTTAAATGTGTCAGTTCTCAGAGAAATGGTCTCCACACACTTCAAACATTGGAGATTGTTTTTCCTCCCACAGGAAGAGTCCTGATTTTTGTTCAATGTATGTAAATGAAACTGATGGAAGCCAGTCAGAAATGACAATGTAGTGAAAACTGATGTATGTATACCAGACATATGGTTAGACAGAGAAATAGAGAGACACTAAAGCAAGCAGGTATCAAGCTGGTCAGTCATTTAGAAAATGTGATGAACACAATAATTGCTTAATCTGTTTCAGTACAATAGCTGTTCAAATTGAGGAAACAAACCAAACTCAATTGAGCTCATAAAGGCATAGGTTCAATCTTTGGAAAAACTTCAGTGCAGGTCTACAGCAAAGCACCAGAAAGGAGCACTGCCTCATCCACACACATAAATGTAAATTCTTGCCTTTCAAGCTATCTTTCAGTCTTCAGTCATCTCACTCAAGTATCTGTCTCAGTGTTCCTAAACCTTAATAACCTAAAGTTGGGTTGATTTCAACTTATAGAATTCCACAGGCAGCCATGTCAGGAATTGACGTCCATACTCTTACGATCCAGGCAGTCAAGGCAAGGCAGGTCTCTAGAGAGTTCTTTATTTCTCTCAACAAATGTTCCAGCCTATGACCCTCCAACAACTGGTAAGGCTCCACCCCCATGTTACCCTGAAGGCAGCCATCTTCAGTCTCCCAAACACAGCCCTGTTAGTACAAAGAAAGCCCATAGACTAGGAGCACAGTCCAGGGTTCCAAGTCCATTCCACAAGGCAGAGTCCAGGCACAAGACAAGGGCAGTCCTCAGGACGAGGAATAAGTCCCAGGCAAAAAGCAATTTCAAAGACATAGGAAAGCAAAGGCCAAACCCAGGCCAGAAGAGAAGGGCTACATCTAAAACAAAATGCCAAGAACAATCTTCCAAGCAAGGAAAGGCAAGCAGCAATAGGCATGGCTCAAAGCCAGGGGAGTGTAAACCAAAGCAAGCAATTGTTCTTAGCAAAGACTAACTCCCCATGGCTTCTCCTTAAGTTATTCCCATCCACATGTTCCTTATATGGAGAGGTGGGGTGACTTCCTCCCAAGTAATCTTATAGTCCATCTCCAGGCTTGTCTCTGCTCCACTCTCCTTCCCTTTGGGTCAAGTAGAATAAACAGCTGCTCCTCATCAGAGGAGGTTGGTTGCCTATCAGCATCATTGCTAGCCAGCAGTCACTCCTCCCCTGTATCTGTGTGGGCAGGCAGTTCTCCATCTGGTTGACCACCTCCCCCAATGCCTGAAGGGCCTGGGACAGCATTGTCCTCAGCTCCTGATGTCTCCAAACATCCCAAGCCTTACCTGTCAGACAGTCACAGTTCTAATTCCTCCTCCTCCTCCTCCAAACCGAGCTCTGATGGGGCTATGACACATACATCTTCAAGTTCCTAAAGTTAAGAAACACTATTCTGTCTGACCAATGCTTGCAAGACTCTCCATTCACATATACTGCCTTAAGTTCCATCATAGAAGAAGAGCTGATAGAAATCAACAAAATCAGGGTGATTTGTGCCATTGGATTTTGCCTTCTTGCCACTATTAGAAATACAGTACTCCTCAAAAGCAATTGCCCTAGCAGACCATAAGCCAGCTTCTGCTTTCCTTGGCAAGGTTCCCCAGGAATTGATACTAGAACCCATTTCCATAATCCAGTTTAATATCCTCCTTCATTTGGGTGGTCACGGATTTGTTCTCCAAGCAAGTGCATTTCATACAGACAAACAACATAACATACAAGAAGAGGGAAGGGAAAAAGGAGAAATCAATCGAGGTCAAGACTTGTCGGGGTAGGTAGAGTAGAAGTTGCATAGGAGCCAAGGAGCCCGCACATGGGACTTATCAGCCCATTCAGCATGTGAGGGAGGAAAGTGTTTCCATGAAACAAGATACTGAACGCAGTTTCTATGTTTCCAACACTCGGTATGCTAAGGGCCACATATCTCGGGGTTGGTCACTCCACTCAGAAAGGGACAGCACTTGTGGTTTTTCTTGAGGTACCTCGGGAATAGGCACAAAATCATGTCCGAACACTATTTTGAAGAGGGTAAATCCTGTGCTGCTGTGTACTGAGTTATTATACGCCACCTCAGCATGAGGCAACAATTCCACCCAATTATCCTGCTGGTAATTGATGAAACATCAGAGGTACTCCTCCAAAACAGAATTAGTCCTCTCACAAGCTCCATTAGTCTGAGGTTGGTGGGCAGAGCTTAGGCCCTGGGCAGAGCCTATCAACTTCAAAAACTCCTTCCAAAATAAGGAGGTAAATTGGACCCCTCTATCAGAGATGATGCTGTCCGGCACTCCATGTAGACGATATACATGTGTAATGAACAACTTAGCTAAACATTTAGCGGATGGGATCTTGGAACAAGGAATAAAATGAACCTGTTTGGAAAACAAGTCGGTAACGACCCAAATTACCGTATTTCCTTGACTTTCCGATAATTCAACAATGAAGTCCATAGATATTTCCTTCCACGGTGCCTCAGGACGGGCCACTCCTTGGAGCAATCCCTGGGGTTTCCCTGGTGGCCGCTTCACCGTAGCACATGTGGCAGCTGGCCACATAAGATACAATGTCCTTCTTTAACGAGGGCCACCAAAATTGTCTTTTAATGAGATGCAGGGTTTTTACAAAACCAAAATGCCCAGCCATGCATGAATCGTGGGCACATTGAAGAACCAGACTCCTAATAGTTGGGGGAACATACAATTTAGTCCCAATCCAAGCCAGGCCATCTTTCATGGTGCACTCATTGGTATGTTGGTGAAACCATTCATCAGTTTCAAGGGCCTCCTTGAGTTTTGCTATGAGGTCCTTTGTGACTTCCAAATTGGAACTGGTCTGGCTTCTGGTGACGACCGGAGCAGCGAGGCTTTTCGTTGGGATGATTGGGTGGATGACACTAAGCTTTGAGCTGTTATATTGAGGAAGTCTGGACAAGGCATCAGCCATAAAGTTCTTCCCACCGGACTGCAAAAGCTTCTTTTTCCCAAATTGTCCATTTCCTTTCTGTCATCAATTTCCAGAAGGTGTAGGCACAAGGTTGTAGGTTTCCATCAGCATTAGTTTGAAGTAGTACCGCCCCTACAGCCACATCACTTGCATCCGCTTGGAGCACAAAAGATGCATCAATGTCAGGGTATTTTAAAACAGGTTCAGCTGCAAGCAGTTGTTTCAATTTCTCAAATGCAAGAGGCATTCCATTGTCCACTTCAGGGGCCCACTAGGTTTTGGCTTTGCTTCCCACTTTAACTTTAGGAGATTCATAATTGGCAAAGCAATACTAGTGAACAAAGGGATGAACTGGCAGTAAAAAATGGCAAACCCTAAAAAAAATTGTAGCTGCTGCATGTGTGTGTGTGGGGGGGGGGTGCCCATTCTGTGACAGCCCAGACTTTCACTGGGTCCATTTCAATACCTTCATGAGAAATGCAGTGCTCCCAAATAGTCAATTTTTTCCTGGTAGAATTCACACTTAGACAATTTGGCATAAAGTTCAGCAGCCCTTAGTTTTTTCAGGACTAAGCGCACAAGTCTCACATGTTCCTCTAAGGCAGTGGTTCTCAACCTTCCCAATGCCATGACCCTTTAATACAGTTCCTCGTGTTGTGGTGACCCCCAACCATAAAATTATTTTTGCTGCTACTTCATAACTGTAATTTTGCTAATGTTATGAATCGTAATGTAAATATCTGATATGTAGGATGTATTGTCATTATTACAAATTGAACATAATTAAAGCATAGTGATTAATTACAAAAACAATATGTAATTATATATTGTGAAATATTTATTTCTAATTACAAATAAATGAAATTTTGTTGTGAAACATGGTGTAGCATGGGTAACAGTCTTAATATAACAACAGTAAACTACATTGCTACATTTTGCGACAGTATGCACAGTGTGAAATAGCAGAGCATTGTTCGGTGCATCCAACTCGTTGCACAGTTGCACAAAATGTGATGAAACTCACTTAACAACACTCTTGCTTAGCAACCAAAATTTTGGGCTCAATTGTGGTCATAAGTTCTCTTTCTTTTTTTCTTTCTTTCATCTCTCTCACCCACTTTCTTTTTCTTTCTTTCTTTTAATTTTTTTCTTTCTTCCTTGCTTTCTTTCTCTTTCTCTTTCTCTTTCTCTTTCTGTCTCTCTCTGTGTGTGTATCTGTCTGTGTCTGTCTGTCTCTCTCTCTGTGTGTGTGTGTGTGTGGCTCTTTGTCTCTCTCTCCCTCCCTCCTTCCCTCTCTGTCTCTATCTGTCATTCTCTCTGTGTGTCTGTCTATTTGACTCTATGTGTGTATCATTCTGTCTCTCTCTCCTCCATCCCTCATCTCTGTCACTCTGTGTGTGTGTTTCTCTCTGTGTCTGTCTGTCTCTGTCTCTTTCCCTCTCTGTCTCTCTCTGTGTCTCTCTATCTCTTTTTTTCCTGGGGAACTCTGCAGAACATCCCAAGACCGATGCCAACACATCTGCCCTCTTTGGGGACAAATCCTCTTCAGAAGAACGAGGCATCCATAGTCCACCTCATGTTCTTCATCTTCTGGCCGTGGCCCCATGTCATGGAAAACATAGGCATGCGCACACCCTGTGCAATTACAGTCTGGAGCAGGACCAAAGCCCCTCTCCCAACTGGCCCTTCCTCCCTCAGAGGGCTTTGGAGGGCTTTGGGGGGAAGCTTCTGCAGAAGTCTGGGTGAGTGAGAACAAGTTCCCACCATTACAAAGTCTCTGAGGCTGCAATTGTGCAGGGGGGGTGCGCACGCCTATGTTTTCCATGGTGTGGAGCCGCACCAAGGCTCTCCCTGGCCGGTGATGACTCCGGAGCCCATCCAAGAAGATGAGGAATGTGAGAGGGACCCTCCCCCCACGGATGGGCTCTGGAGTCATCTCCGGTCATGCAGAGCCTTGGCGCAGCTCCACAGAAAACATAGGTGCGCCCCCACACACACACACAATTACAGCCTCAAAGACTTCATAACAGTGGGAACTTGTTCTCACTCGCCCAGGCTTCTGCAGAAGCTTCCCTCTGAAGACCTTCAAAATGCTCCAAGGGAGGAAGGGCCAGTTGGGAGAGGGGCTTTGGTCCTGATAGAGACTGTGATTCTGTGGGCGTGCATGTGCCTATGTTTTCCACAGTGTGGGACCATGGCCAGAAGATGAGGAATGTAAAGGGAACCAGCAGGGCCGCATCCTTCTGAAGAGAACCTGTCCCTGAAGAGGGCAGATGTAGTGGATTGGTCTTGGGATGTTCTGCAGAGCCTCACAGGGAAAAACACCACTGGGGATAGATTTTTAACCAGGTGGCTGTCAGAGAGAAGAGGGCAGTGTGCACCCGTGTCTTAGGTGACCCCTGTGAAAGGGTCATTCAACCCCCAAAGGGGTCGCGACCCATTGTTTGAGAAGCGCTGCTCTAAGTTTTCCTTGTAGATGAGGATGTCATCAAGATAAACTAACACTCCCTTATACAGATCTTCATGCAGCACCTCATTTATCAACTGCATAAAAACTCCCTGTGCCCCCTGCAGTTTGAATGGGAGTACTCTAAACTGGAAGCAACCCAGAGGGCAGTTGAAGGCGGTCTTCCACGCATCCCCTGCTTTTATTCAGACTCTATAGTACGCTTCCCTTAAATCCAACTTAATGAAAAAATTTCCACTTGGCCAGATGAGCTAACATGTCCTTCATGAGCGGTAAGGGGTACACGTATTCCATGCAAATGGCATTAAGGTTCTTATAGTTCACACATAAGTGAAGAGAGCCATCTTTCTTTTCTTGAAATAACACCTGTGTGGCTACTAGTGGCCTAGCTGGCTGGATGAACCACCTCTTTAGGTTTTTATCCTAAAATTGCCATTGTGAGGAAAGGGGGGGAAATCACATTCCATGCATACTTTCAGCTAGAGTCAGATCTCAGATTACTGCAGCAGACTTGGGAGAGGTGCACCTCCTTCGGGAATGTGATTTATGATGCAGACTGAGGGAAGGGAAGGAGCAGGGGTAAAGTTCAGCTATAATTCAAATGAGGCTTAGATCTAACTGCAAAAAGATCTTGCCAAAATAAATGTTCCTAATAGATGACTAGTTTTATCTTGAAACTTTTCTCGAGACTCATTAATCAATTAGGACATTTTTGGAAACTTGACAGTCCTCAGCTTATGACTGGTTGCTTAGCAATAGTTCAAAGTTACAACAAACTCCCCAAAAGTTAATTACAACCTAGTTTCAAAGTTACAGTGACTGCAACATCTCTGCCCAGCCTTACAATCAATTGCATGGACACTGCAAAACCCTGCCTGCTTATCTCCCCACCACCAACACCATTTTGCTGGATCTCCACAAGCTAGTGATACTGCCATTCAATTGGGAGGAGGGGGCCTTGGAGTCAATTTATTAGCAGTGCCTGTGACAACTAATATTTTACAACTGGTTTCCTGGTGCCAAAATGCCTGAGATCCCATCACCTTTTGGGGGAACATTTATGATGGCATCTGGGATGTTTCACTTTACTGTGAACAGAAGGTAGCCATGGGAATGTATGTGTCAGGCCTGTAGCTATGTTCCTTTTAGGATCTTTGGCTGCGACAATTTCTATTATTTCACTTTGCTGGTTCATTAGCGTAGTAGTTGGGAGGAGGGAATAGAAAGGAGTAGAATGGTGGAATGTGTTGTTGTCATTCTTTTCTAGAAGCCAAGGTCATCTTTTGTCTCCACACCTCTGCACCTGACCGGAACCAGCTGGGTGGAGACGCCAGCGTGGCCAAAGAAGATTGGACCATGTGATGGATTTATGGGTGTGGGGATAAGATCATGAACTTTCAACTGGGTGGGATCCCAGGAAGTTTTCAGATTTGGGATTCCACAGATGGTTGCCAACATGTCTGTTTTATTAAATTGGAATTTAAGGATAGCTCTGCCTTGGACTCTGATTTAATTCTGCATGATATTTGGAACACTGACATTATCCCAAATCTCCTTTTAAAATAAATCACCAGCACTCCAAAAAAGGGCTGGTGAGAGTGGGTGCTGATTTCCCAATGCTGACTGAGTCAGTGTAAAATATCAGTGAACAATTAAGAGAAAAGAAGCCAATGATGAATTGCTTCTCTGAAGTTCTTCCGAAGTGCAAAAGAATGTGCGTGGGAGGGATTTTTCATCTTTACAGCATCTGGGAAGATGCACACACAGCCGGAGGGGGATGGCTAGAGGGGGCTCCCAGACCGACTTCTTCACCCAAATGTTAGTCAATCTTCCACCCCCACCCCCCTTCACTAGTGAAAGCTGAAATGGACTGGAGGACTGGAATGGAGATAATTACTCCTTCCAAACAGCGATAAATGAAATGACCCATTACCCTGCAACTGAGTTGAAGACAGATTCCCTATCAAAATGGGAAGTTCAACCCAGCCAGCAAGAAGGGATTTGGCCAGCATCTTTCACTTGCCAGCTACTGGAAATTGGGCTGCAGCTTGTGAATGAAGCACCACCAAATTGGACTTTCTTCCCAGAGTATGGATGGAAAAGATGCCAGTGGGCACTTACTTGGCTGGCAAGTGAAAGATGCTCATCAGCATGGGAAGCTCTTCCAAGCCAGCAGAGGGGCCCTTGGCATACAACCCCCCCCTGCCAGCCATTGTTGGTTAAACTGCAACCTGTGAATCAGGAAACCCCTGGATGGGTCTTAACCTTAGGTCATGGATGGAAGGGATACCAGTGGGCACCTGCCCTCCCTCAGCAGATGGCACCATGGCAGATAACTGGGCAGTGGCCAACTGAGGAATTGACCTCCCCACTGGTTCTAGTCTCCCTTGCAATGTCCCAACAGGTTCTTACCCCACCTTCTTACAGAGAAAAGTTCTCGTCAATGGAAGAAGGGATGAATGAAGGGAAGGCTGCAGGATGGATGGCAGGACAATGTGCACCTGCAATGTTCCAACAGATTCTTACCCCACCTTCCTACAGAGAAGAATTCTCAACAGTGGAAGAAGAGATGAATGAGGGGATTACTGCAGGATGGGTAGCAGAACAATGTGATGAGGCGGTTCCTAAGGTTAGAGATGCAACTAGGTTCTGTCCCTCGGTGAAGTCAATAAAATGGCAGCATTGCTGTCAATTTGACCACAGAACATCAGAGTGCTTGGCTCCAGCCCCAATGCCACAAACGTGTACACCAATCGCTAGAGCGGTAAAGAGAAGGCCCCAGAAGCTAGCACAGAAGAGTCATCTGGCCCAACAACCACCGGAAGAGGATCCCCAACCTAAGGTGACAAAGAGTCCTACCAAGGGGGAGGCCTCGGAGGAGGGAAATGCCAAAGACGACCCAATGGTTAGTGCACTCATCCACCCCTTTACAATAAAATGTAACCTCTAAGTGCCAGAAACTGGAGTGGAAGGAGAAGTTGGGGGAATTGTGGACACTGGCTGCACCCGATGCTTAATCAGCATGTCGATTGTGGAGCAATTAGGTATACATACAAAACCTCTAAACTATCCCATTCAGTTCGAGCAAGTGGATGGAACACTGATTGGAGGGGCCCCAGCCACGAAAATTACCGAGTTGGTAAAGTTGATGATGTGCTGCCACTATGAATTCCTCAGATTTATTGTAGCTCCAAGAATGCAGGAACCAATTATATTGGGACTTGCATGGCTGGACAAGTGGGCGCCTACAATAAACTGGGAGGATGGCATTAGAAAATTGATTATCGGCTTTGGGCCGCTACCACCAATGGAGCCAAAAGTCCACCCAGGAATGATGGGACCCAACACTCCCAGACCGTCCAGAACTAGCAGCACCTGCAGCAGACACCAACCCCCCCCCCCAGGGATCCAACAAGTACCAAAAGACTACTGGGACTTAGTTCAGTGAGGAAGATTGCAACTATCTTCCCCCCCACCGGCCCACAGATTGTGAACTAGACTTCAAACTGGGGGCTAACTTACTGAAGCTGAAAATGTATTCCATGACCCTCAAAGAGATGGTTGAATTGAGGAATTACATAGACATCAATTTGAAATGGGGCTTTATTGAACCAGCGAAGTCAAAAGTAGCAGCCCCAATGCTCTTCAGAGAAAAGAAAGATGGTGGTGTTCTCTGTGTTGATCTGTGAGCCTTGAATGTGGTATGCGAAAAGAACACTTATCCCCTTCCTTTCTTGAAAGATATGCTAAACCACTTGGCAAAAGGCAAGATCTTTACCAAGCTGGACTTGACAGAGGCATATTACCGCATACGGATCAGATAGGGAGATGAATGGAAGACTGCTTTTAACATTCCCCTTGGCAGTTTTCAGTACAAAGTCATGCCATTTGGGCTACAAGGAGCACCTGCAGTCTTCATGCAGTACATAAATGAAGTACTACATGAGCACCTGTACTGCGGAGTGCTTGTTTATCTAGATGACATCTTGATCTTCTCTGAAACCCTAGAAGAACACATGAAGCTGGTATGGCAAGTCCTGAAAAAACTTTTAGCTGCCAAGCTATATGCCAAGTTGTTGAAGTGTGAGTTTCACAAGACTTCACTAGATTACTTGGGTTATCGCATCTCCAATGAGGGGATAGAAATGGATCCAGGAAAAGTGAAAGCTGTATTAGACTGGAAACCTCCAAGTACTCGCAAACAACTACAAAGCTTCCTTGGATTTGCAAATTGCTACAGGCAGTTCATTCCAACTTCTGCAGAAATTGCCCTTCCATTGATTGAGCTATTAAAAACAGGGCCTTCCTTAACAAAGCCAAAAGCAAACCAACCCCTGAAATGGACAATGGACTATCAAAAAGCTTTTGAGAAATTAAAATGGCTCTTTGCCCAAGAGCCCATACTGCAACACCTCAACCCCAAGCAACCATTCATAATCCAGATGGATGCCAATGATGTAGCAATAGCTGCACTGCTACTACAAAAGAATGGAGAGGGCCACCTCTTGCCATGCACTTACATCTCCAAGAAACTCACCACTACTGAAAGGAGGTGGGCCATTTGGGAGAAAGAGGAGTTTGTGATCAGGTGGAGCCTGCTCATGTGGAGACATCTCTTGAATGGGGGATATGCTGTTCGAGGTCTGGACTGAACATAAAAACCTCGAAGCTATCCATGCCCATCGAAGATTATCTCCCAAACAAGTTTGCTGGGACAATACTTCCAAAGGTTCAAATTCAACATTAAACACTTTCCTGCAGGGAAGAACTTGTTGGTGGATGCTTTGTCGAGAAAATCGCAATATGACAGTAAGAAGGAAGAAGTTGTTCAACCCATCATTTCTTCCTCCCACCAATAGATGGCCCAGGTCGCCACCCAATGCCAAAATAAGCTGATGACAGAATTCAAAGCAGCACTCCCGGCAGATCTATGGTTCAACAATAAGAAGGACATCCTAACGATGAGTGGTGGTTTAGCCTGGAAGGGGTCCAAACTGTACATCCCTACGGGGTTGAAGCTGGAAGTCCTACAGCGAAGCCATGTTGCAAAATTAGGTGGCCACTTTGGATTCCAAAAAATGCTCCACCTTGCCAGGTGTCAAGTTTGGTGGCCAAGGATGAAATTGGAGGTGGAAGATTATATAAAAAGCTGTGCTACTTGCGCAACAATGAAAACACAACCGGGGAAGCCCCCTGGACTACTACAACGAGTGGCCAGCCCTAGCTGACCATGGGAAGAAATCACAATAGACTTCATCGTTGAACTCCCAGATAGCAGTGGTAATAGAGTAATCTGGACAGTTATTCATTTGTTTTCCAAGCAGGCGCATTTCATTGCTTGCTCAGGGCTGCCGTCCACAAAGAAATTAGTGAAAATGTTTGTGAAACACATCGCCTGCACGGGGTGCCCAAGTGGATCATTTCAGACTGCAGAGTTCAATTCACCGCCAAGTTCTGGAGAGAGTTCCTGAGATCAATTGGGTCCACACAGGGACTCAACTCAGCATTTCATCCCAGTATGAAGGGCGCAGCGGAGAGGGCCAATGCAATGGTGGAACAATAAATCCAGTGTTATGTGAACCTCCCTCCTCCATGTCTCTGAATGAATGGATGGATACACTAAAGAAAGGATGGGAAAATATGAAGCAGGCTCTAGCAGATGCGGCAGAAGCCTATAAGAAGAAAGCTGATAAACACTGCTCGCTCCAACCCCTCTTTCGTGTGGGGGACAAATTTTTTGTATGTACCAAATAGATAAGATTAAGAATGCCTAGTAAGAAATTGGGGCCAAAATTTCTTGGTCCCTTCCCAATAGAGAAGATAATTAACCCAGTTACAGTTCGACTCAGTCTGCCCAGAATTTTAGGGAAAATTTACCCAATATTTCATTGTAGCTTGTTGAGACCAGTAATTGAGTCCAGCATAAAACCGTCCACCCAAGCTCCCCCTCCTCCTGTAGTGGTAGAAGGGGAGACACCTTATGAGGTGAAAAAAATCTTAGACTCGAGACTATATAGGGGTCGCTTATAGTATTTAGTGCATTGGAAGGGGTACCCTTGTCCGAAGCCACGTGGGTGAAAAGTTGGGACCTAAAGGCGGATAGGTTAATAAAACAATTCCATGAGAAGTTTCCCAATAAGCCAAAGGGTCCCCCTGGGGGGGGGGGGAGAGGTGGTTAAATTTTTTTATTGCTAACTTTGATGTTGTTCTCTTTTCAGGAAACGTTTTTCTTCTGAAGAGAGGCCGCCTGTCACTCTGATTTAATTCTGCATGATATTTGGAACACTGACAGTATGTTTATTCGGCTCTCAGGGCAGTTGATAAAGGAAACATTTTCACACTTGTGTATTGGCTAAAATCTGCATTCTAACAAATGCATTGTGAATGTTTACATGTTATGTGCAATTAAACCATGGCAACATCTAATGTTTGTGTAGTATTATTTTCAGCAGACTGTGTTTGTCTATTGTTGTGACTTAGATGAAGTTCAGAGCACATTTTATGACCAATTCATGCAAAACTCCATGTAATCACAAGGGGTTCACATACTTTTTCTTGCAACTGTACATACACTCCGCAAACAGGGTAAAACGCAGTTCTTAACCCACAAGGGCGCAAATTTGAAGTGGGTGGAATTGGTAACAGTTTGAGAGAGGGGGACTTCCTCTCTCACTCTTCTCCCCTACAGAGTCCAGAAGAATACAAGAAGTCTGAAAGTCTGAAGTAACTGAGGGGGTTGATGTCAGTTGGGGGGAGCAGGGTCTCTGTTCACGTCCTCCTCATCCCCCATCTTCTCCTTCTGTGAAGGTTGTGTATCACAGAATGAAATGCAAAGCTACCGGCGTGGCCAAAGGTCTCCATGGCCACTGCAGCAGCCGGAGCGGTGGGCAGAGAAATCCCTCGCGTCAGCATTGCCCAAAGATCGAAACGGAGGGGAGAAGAGGGAGGGGCCAAGTCAGGTACCAGGAATGATGGCGGCGGGGAAGATGGTCGCTTGGTCTCAGGGCGCCCCAGCTCCCCAAGATGGTGGCACTGAGGGCAAGGGCAGCTGAAGAACCAACGTCGCCCGAAGAGGCGCGCCTAAGACAGAGTCGGATGGCAGTGGCAGACAACAGCGAGAGCCAGTCGTAGCATCTCAGAAAAGCTGAAGTCGAAGCAGCGGGAGTGTGGAGCAAAAGAGCACAGGCCCGCAGCGGTGGTGGCCAAGATGCAGAGAGGCCGCGATGGAGAAAAAGGGGGGTGCACCCGGGACGGCAGCAGCGGTGGTGAAAACACCAGCCACCTAATCCCACAACACCCCAGCACAACTCAGCAGCCCCCGAGGCTGTAGAGGCTGTGGAGCACAAGCAAGGCTGGAGTCGACGCATCAATACAGCGAAGTGATGCTCCGCATTAGCGAGCTGAGGCCGCAGCGATCGGGGCTGGAGTTGCCGTCTGCGAGCAGCAACAGCACTGTCTGAGAGCCATTCAGAACAGCATTCCTCCAGCAGCGTTCCTCCAGAAAATTGGCTATCTGAACCCCTCTTGCCTTGGTCTTACAGAATCTTCACTTTCAGCAGGTTCTGGCTTCGGCTCAGGTTAATTTTTGGCCTTTTTTCTCTCTCAGAGCCTGAGCAGCAAGCTCAGGCAGCCATTTTCCCTTGCGCATGCAAGTTACTTAGTTAAGTAAGCAGTATTTCAAATCTCTAAAAATAGGGGGATTTTGGGACATGCCCTGTCTTCCTTTTATCTGCCCCCATTTCTCCACATTCTTCCCCAAAAGCCGCAAGATCCGGAGCCACCAGTCTCCAGTAAGATGCACATCTCATGGCCCGGCTTGCCCCATCCTCTGCCCCACCTGCCACCACCAAATTGCATCCCACTGTATCTCTCAGCCATTGTGTGCATGGAAAATGCTTGCACAGAAAAGAAAAACTTCCCAAGAATGCAAGAAGATGTTAATTGCCTTGCACTCACAAGAATTTTTTCTTTACTGTGCAAGATTTTTCCCTGCACACAATGGCTGAGAGATGCCCGCAGTGGGGTGAAATTTGGGCTCACCCTGCTACCCAAGGCTCTCCTACCTACTTGCCCAGTGCTCAGCCTCCCCCTCCAATCCCCCGGCTGGATGCAGCCACTCACTGGCGACTGGAAAGCGAGGTCGTCCACCACCTGTTTGCCCAGCACTCACTCAGAGACCTCTTAGCTGCTACCCCCCCAGCCCACCCCAACATGGCGCAGCCACTCACCGGTTCTTTCTTCTTCTGGTTCCAAACTAAGCCCCAGTTCGTTGATTAGTTAAAGTGCAGGTTGGATCCTAATGCTCCATTACTGGAGGCTTTTAAAAAAGAGAACTTTTCAGCGGCTAGCTGGAAAGAAAGCTCTAGCCATGACCGGCACTGCTGCCACTCCCACCAGTTGGGCGGGCAAAAGAAGTGGGTGGGCAGGGCAAGCATGGTGCAGATGGGTGGATGAGAGAGAGAGCGGTGACTGGGTGGGTAGGGGAAGCGAGTGAGGACAGGCCAGGGAACCGTACCAGTACAGGTCCGTGGCCAGGACACCATCAACAATGGTACGGAAAGGTACGGCCGATTTCTGCTACCAGCAGCCCACCTCTGTAATGAAGGTCAGGGAATCACATTAAAGGGTTGAATAGTCATCCATTTTTCTATTTATATTGTTTTCTCCTGCCCTTAGTACTTGAGATGTCAGTTTTCCTTATGAAAATAACTGAAGAGCATAAGTTTCATCTCAGAATTCTAGCCACCCATTGATCATTTGACTAATATTTTCTTAGCTTTTGTCCTTTATCCTACTTGTTAAACTCCCCTGCAGCCAGTTCCTTTCTTAGTAATATCAAATAAATGCTGTTATATGTTGGCTGATGATCCAACAGAAATCTGTGTAATTTAATAAAATTAAGTTGACTTTGTTAGATAGTGTAAACAATCTGATTTTGTAATAAAAACTGAGCTACAAACTTCCTAATAATAAGGATCTTTAGTAGGTATGATTTCTTCAATAAATTATAAATAAACTCCAAAGAGTCCCAAAGATGCTTTTTTCAGGAGGCAGCTGGACTCTTGTTTTTTTTTCTTTTTCTTTGAAGACTTTTCGGTTCTCATCCAAGAAGCTTCTTCAGCTCTGACTGGATGGTGCGGAATGGAAGGATTTATATTCCTTGCAGACATCTGGTCATTTGCATTCTTTTAGAGAATCCTTGGGGCCACTTGGAAGTTTATCTGTGTCCTCAGGGTCACCTGAATGCCAAATAGGATGAGAGGTTCAAGAAGAAGATTCAGATTTCAGATCTACTGTCAAAGACCAGTAGATACAGTTTGCTCTGTTGCTTTCAACACTTTAAACACATTTATGGCCATCTTCTGTAGGGTTTTCCAGCTTCTATAAAACACAGCTAAGTACTGGTATTAGTTTTGTGCTCAATTTTTTATATAAACCTAATCTTGTTTCATTCTATTCCCTTTTCTTTCAAAGCACAAGCCTATTTATATTGGGATAGAATCTCAGCTGGTCTGAAATGGAACAGCTCCACTCCTTCCCTTTAATTCTAAGCTGCAATTATGTACTCAAGAATCAGAGACTTTTACTACAACTGCACAAAAGCAATACAAGAGCTCAATTCAGCATTCAGGCTCTGCCTCTTGCCTGGGCAAAGGGTGGGTTGCTCTTTGTGCATGTCTCATTCCTTTACGAAAGCCTGGAGTCCCTGCAGTAAGGCAAATGCATTCATTGGACATTCATCCCCTCTGTCCCTTCCCATAGTTTTTCTGCAGAAAAAAATATTTTTCATGCTGCAAAGATATTCTTTTTCATGCATTGTACTCCACATTTTTAAGGAGAAAAAAGAAGCTCAGTTCAAATTATTCAGAGAACAACCCCCATTTCACCTATTTGTTTGATTACAAGGAAGTATTTTGTTCATTAAAACCCATTTCATACTAAATAAGTGATATAATCATATTCTACCCATAAACAGGTAAAATGTACTAGATATTTCAAGGTGGAGAGAGTTATAAAAGGCATGAAAGAACATACAAAATATTATTTTATTACCGGATAAAGCAGCAAAGGTACCGTTCATAGGCCTGGGAGTACCACAAGATTTCAAACAAATAACTTGCTGGGCTTAGTGAGTGACTGAAATCAGCTGAACTACTGATTTATTTACTTAGATATACAGTAAAGGCTATTTATTTTAATATAAATTATTGTATAATTCACCTGGAAGTAAGCTCAACTGAACATAATACAAGTGAGTTTAGTATAGAAAAGTAAAGGTTTGTACAATGAGTTTCTATATGCATAAAAAAACTTATTATAAATCTTGTTAACTAAAATATTCCTGAGTTACATTAATTGCTAACAGATGTACTGAACATCATTCATCCTGAAGATTGTACTACCTGTAGCCAAGAACAGTACATATTTTTAACTTGTCTATGGAGATTCTCAATCATCCAGGCCATGAACATCCCAAAGGTTCTTTTCCAAAGGTAACTGGACTTTCTTCAGTTCTGAACTGAAAAACTGAAGAAGCTTCTTGGTTAAAAAGCAAAACGTTTTCAGGGGGGGACACAAGGTAGTTTCCTTTTAAAACACATCTTTGTGATTTTTATCTTGTTTTGTGGTTCATGACAGCTCACTTATAGAGCTATTCAAAAGCAGAAGGACCCTATTTTAGCAATTCCAAGGAGCACATACCTTGCTGAGAGTGCAAAAGCACAAACCACTACTAAAGATTTCAAACAGCTTAAAGCTTACTATCAATGTTCAAAATGTCCATGTGTCAGCGTTCCAAATATCATCCAAAATTAAATCAGAGTTCAAGGCAAAGCTTTCCTCAAAGTTCCAATTTATTAAGAGAGACATGTTGGTACATCTGTGGGAAACCCAAATCTGAAAGCTTCCTGGGGTTCCCACCCAGTTGAAAGTTCATGATCTTATCCCCACACCCACAAGTCCATCACATGGTCCAATCTTCCTCTGCCACGCTGGCATTTCCACCCATCTAGTTCCAGTCAGGTGCAGAGGTGCGGAGACAAAAGATGACCTTGGGCTTCTAGAAAGGAATGTTTTATTTTGACAACACATTCTACTCCTTACTTATTCCCCCTCCCAATTACCCCACTAATGAAACAGCATAGTAAAGAAAGAGAGAGAGTGTGTGGCAGGCCAAAGATCCTGACAGGCAGCCTCTCCTCAGAAGAAAAATGTTTCCTGAAAAGAAATTGGCCAAGTGTTCCATCTCTCAGGCTGGGGGGTCAAATTATACGCCCCTCAGACAGGGTTCGCAACTTGGGAGTCCTCCTGGACCCACAGCTGACCTTCGAACATCATTTGTCAGCTGTGACCAGGGGGGCATTTGCCCAGGTTCGCCTGGTACACCAGTTGCGTCCCTACCTGAACCGGGAGGCCCTCACAACAGTCACTCGTGCCCTTGTGACCTCTAGGCTGGAATACTGCAATGTGCTCTACATGGGGCTGCCCTTGAAGAGCATTCGGCGACTTCAGCTAGTCCAAAATGCAGCCGCGCGAACGATTGTGGGTGCACCTCGCTTCACCCACGTTACACCTATCCTCCGCGAGCTGCACTGGCTGCCTGTCGATCTCCGGGTGCGCTTCAAGGTGCTACTTATCACCTATAAAGCCCTTCATGGTAGTGGGCCTGGGTATTTGAGAGACCGCCTACTGCCAATTACCTCCACTAGACCGATACGATCGCATCGATTAGGCCTCCTCCGAATTCCATCTACTAGCCAGTGCAAACTGGCAACTACCCGGAGGAGAGCCTTCTCGGTGGCTGCTCCGACCCTCTGGAACGAACTCCCCATGGAGATTCGGACCCTCACCACCCTCCAATCCTTCCGCGCCGCTTTGAAGATCTGGCTGTCCCGGCTGGCCTGGGGTTAAGATTCCAACCCCACCCAAATTGTGTGACTGTTGTGCTCTCTTTTAATATGTTGTATTGTTTCCATATTGGAATACTGTTTGTCTTTCCCCCCCTGAGTCCCCCCAGGGAAAAGGGCGGCATACAAATAAAGGAAATTCAAATTCAAATTCAAAATAACATAAAAGTTAACATAACAAAATTAACCACCTCCCTCCCCCAGGGGGACCCTTTGGATTATCAGGAAACTTCTCATGGAATTGTGTTACTAATGTATCCTCTTTTAGGTCCCATCTTTTCATCCAAGTAGCTTCAAACAAAGGGTATGCACTAAATACTGTAAGCAATCCCTATACAGCCTGGAATCTAAGATTTTTTTCACCTCATAATGTGTTTCCCCTTCTACCACTACAGGGGGAGGGGGAGCTTGGGTGGACGGTCTTATGATGGACCCAATTACTGGTTTCAACAAGCTACAATGAAATATTGGGTAAATCTTCCCTACAATTCTGGGTAGACTGAGTTGAATTGTAACTAAGTTAATTATCTTCACTATTGAGAATGGACCTAGAAATTTTGGGCCCAATTTCATACTAAACATTCTTAATCTTATGTATTTGGTAGATACAAAAACTTTGTCCCCCACATGAAAGGGGAGTTAGAGCAAGCGGTGTTTATAAGCTTGCTTCTTGTAGGCTTCTGCTGCATCTGCTACAGCTTTCTTCATATTCTCCCATCCTTTCTTTAGCGTGTCCATCCATTCATTCAAAGACATGGAGGAGGGAGGTTCTCTAGGCAGCTCAGGCATGGCAACAAATTCCATGCCACAGGTTGCACGCCACTTCAGTGAAGGGTAGCAAGTTGGACCAGTTGTCTTGCTGATAGTCCACATAACACCAGTTGTATTGTTCCACCATCTCATTGGCCCTCTCCGCTGTGCCGTTTGTGCTGGGATGAAACGCTGAGTGAGTCCTTGTGTGGATCCAATGGACCTCAGGAACTCTCTCCAGAACTTGGCAGTGAACTGAACTCCACGATCTGAAATGATCCTCTTGGGCACCCCATGCAGGCGATAAATGTGTTTCACAAACATTTTCACTAATTTCTTTGCAGACGGCAACCCTGAGCAAGTGATGAAATGCGCCAGCTTGGAGAACACACCAATAACTGTCCAGATTACTTTATTTCCACTGCTGTCTGGAAGCTCGACGATGAAGTCCATTGCGATCTCTTCCCATGGTCATCTAGGGCTGGCCACTCATTGTAGTAGTCCAGGGGGCTTCCCTGATGGTATTTTCATCGTTGTGCAAGTACCACAGCTTTTTTCGTAATCTTCCACCTCTGATTTCATCTTTGGCCACCAGAATTGACACCTGGCAAGGTGGAGAATTTTTAGGAATCCAAAGTGGCCTCCTAGTTTTGCATCAAGACTTTGCTGTAGAACTTGCAGTCTCAACCCCACAAGAACCTACAGTTTGGACCCCTTCCAGGCTAAGCCATCATTCATCGTTAGAATGTCCTTGTTGTTGTTGAACCACAGGTCTGCCAGGAGTGCTGCTTTGAGCTCTGTCATCAGCTTATCCTGGCTTCGGGTGATGACCTGGGCCACCTTTTGGTGGGAGGAAGAAATTATGGGGTGAACCACTTCTTCCTTCTTACTGTTGTACTATGGTTTTCTCGATAAAGCATCCACCAACAAGTTCTTTTCTACGGGGATGTGTTTAATTTCGAATTTGAACCTTTGGGAGTATTGTGCCCGGCGAACTTGTTTGGGGGATAACCTTCGATGGGCTTTGAGAGCTTTGAGGTTTTTATGATCAGTCCAGACCTCGAATGGTATATCCCCCCGCTTCCAGGAGATGTCTCCACGTGAGCATGCTCCACTTGATCGCAAACACTTCTTTCTCCCAAATGGCCCACCTCCTTTCAGTAGTGGTGAGTTTCTTGGAGATATAAGCGCACAGCAAGAGGTGGCCTTCTTTATTCTTTTGCAATAGCACTGCAGCTATCACTACATCACTGGCATCCGTCTGGATTATGAATGGTCACTCTAGGTCGGGGTGTTGCAGTATGGGCTCTTGGGCAAAGAGCCATTTTAATTTCTCAAAGGCTTTTTGACAGTCCATTATCCACTTTAGGGGTTGGTTTGCTTGTGGCTTTGTTGGGGAAGGCCCCATTTTTAATAGCTCAGTCAATGGGAGGGAAATTTCAGCGAAAGTCGGAATGAACTGCCTGTAGAAATTTCACTTTTTCACATTTCTACCCCCTCGTTGGAGATACGATAACCCAGGTAATCTAGCGAGGTCTTGTGGAACTCATACTTCGACAACTTTGCATATAGCTTGGCAACTGGAAGTTTTTTCAGGACTTGCAGTTCCAGCTTCAAGTGTTCTTCCAGGGTCTCAGAGAACATCAAGATGTCATTGAGATAAACGATTACAGGTGCTCATGTAGCACCTCATTTATGTACTGTATGAAGACTATGGGTGCTCCTTGTACCCCAAAAGGCATGACTTTATATTGAAAACTGCCAAGGGAGTGTTAAAGGCGATCTTCCACTCATCTCCTTTCCTGATTTGTATGCAGTAATATGCCTCCCTCAAGTCCAGCTTAGTGAAGATCTTGCCTTTAGCCAAGTGGTTCAATATATCTTTCATAAGGGGAAGGGGATAGGTGTTCTTTTGGCATACTGCATTCAAGGCTCGCAGATCAACACAGAGAAGAACACTGCCATCTTTCTTTTCTCTGAAGAGCACTGGAGCCGCTACTTTCAACTTCGCTGGTTCAATAAAGCCTCATTTCAAATTGGTGTCAATGTACTTCCTCAATTCAACCATCTCCATGGAGTACATTTTTGGCTTCGGTAAGGTAGCCCCAGGTTTGAAGTCTATTGCACAATCTGGGGGGTGGTAAGGGGGAAGATAGTTGCCATCTTCCTCACTGAACACTTCTGCCAAGTCCCAGTAATCTTTTGGTACTTGTTGGATTCCTGGGGTTTTGGTGTTTGCTGCAGGTGCTGCAGGTTCCAGACGGTCTAGGCCATTGGGTTCAATCGTTCCTGGGGGGCTTTTGGCTCCACCAGTGGTAACGACCCAAAGCCGATAATCAATTTCCTAATGCCATCTTCCCACTTTATTGTAGGCGCCCACTTGTCCAGCCATGCAAGCTCCAAGATAATTGATTCCTGCATTCTTGGAGCTACAATGAATCTGAGGAATTCATAGTGGCGGCACATCATCAACTTTACCAATTTGGTAATTTTCGTGGCTGGGGCCTCTCCAATCAGTGTTATATCCACTTGCTCAAACCAAATGGGATGGCTTAGAGGTCTTGTGCGTATGCCTAGCTGCTCCACAATCGACATGCTGATTATGCATCGGGTGCAGCTGGTGTCCACAATTGCCCCAACTTCCCCTTCCACTCCCATTTCTGGCACTTGGAAGTTGCATTTTATAGTAAAGGGGTGGATGGGTGCACTAACCATTGGGTCGTCTTTGGCATTTTCCTCCTCCGAGGCCTCCCCATTGGTAGGATTTTTCATCACCTTAGGTTGGGGATCTGCCTCCTAAGGTTGTTGGCCCAGATGACTCTTCTGTTGTAGCTTCTGGGGCCTTCTCTTTACCACGCTGGTTGTTGGTGCACACGTTTGTGCTATTGGGGCTGGAGCCAAGCACTCTGACGTTCTAGGGCTGAGTTGCCAGCAACAGTGGCATTTTATTGCCCTGCTGAAGGATGGAACCCAGTTGTATCTCTAAACTTAGGAACTGCCTCATCATATTGTTTCGCTATCCATCCTGCAACTTCCCCCTCATTTATCCCTTCTTCCATTGTTGAGAACTCTTCTCTGTAGGAAGGTGGGGTAAGAACTTGTTGGGGCATTGCAGATGAGACTGGACTCAGGGGGGGGGTCAATCTCGGGGTTGGTAACTGCCCAGTTATCTGCCATGGTGCCATCTGCTGTGGGAGAGCAGGTGCTCACTGGCATATCTCCCATCCATGACCTGGGGTTAAAATCCATTCCGGGGTTGCTTGATTCATAGGTTGCAGCTCAACCATTGATGGCTGACTAGGGGGAGATATGGCACAAGGCCTCTTCTGCTGGCTGGTTTGATTTCCTCCTGTTGATCGCCAAGGAGGTGCCCACTGGCATCTCTTCCATCCATGACCTAGGAAGAAAGCCCAGCCTGGTAGTGCTTGATTCACAGGCTGCAGTTCCAACATTGGTGGCTGATATGCTGGCCTTCCTGCTTGCTCAGCTCATTCATCGCTGTATGGAAGGAGTAATTATCTCCATTCCAGTATATTTCCGAGCCTTTGCTGGGGAAGGAGTTTCCACTCACGTTTAGCTGGACAAGTTGGTCTGGGAGGCTCCAATCATCTTGTTGGCTAGTGAGTGAATGTTCTTGCATTCTCCAACTGTGTGTAGAATTAGCCTTTCCAGCCCCCTCCGTTCCATTCCCCTCCGGCTGTGCCTGCATCTTCCCAGATGCTATAAATCTGAAAAATTCCTCCTCCACAAATTCCTTTGTACTCTGGAAGAATTTCAGAGAAACAATTCATCATTAGCTTCTTTTCTCAAAAAGCTCTATCTTAAACCTTTGCTAATATTTTATGCTGACCGGGTCAGGTTGGGAGTCAGAACCCCCCCACCAGCACCCCATGCCAGGGTTGCTGGTGATTTATTTTAATGGGAGATTCGGGTTAATGTCAGCATTCCAAATATCATCCAAAATTAAATCAGAGTTCAAGGCAAAGCTTTCCTCAATGTTCCAATTTATTAAGAGAGACATGTTGGTACATCATGTGGGAAACCTGAATCTGAAAGCTTCCTGGGGCTCCCACCCAGTTGAAAGTTCATGATCTTATCCCCACACCCACAAGTCCATCACATGGTCCAATCTTCCTCTTCCACGCTGGCATTTCCACCCATCTAGTTCCGGTCAGGTAAAGAGGTGCGGAGACAAAAGGTGACCTTGGGCTTCTAGAAAGGAATGTTTTATTTTGACAACAACACATTCTGCTCCTTACTATTTCCCCTCCCAATTCCCCACTAATGAAACAGTGTATTAAAATAATAGAGAGTGTGGCAGGCCAAAGATCCTAAAAGGAATATGACTGTAGGCCTGACACCATGCATGTCTATATTTGAGGTAGTTTAGCTTCATCTCTCTTAAGAAGTTTTTTGTTGGTTGACTTTTTGTAGTTGCTACATTCAAGTTGATCTTTAAGGATCCCTCTGTTAAAGTACTGAAGTTTACAGATGATACAAAAGTCACTGTTCTCATACAAGATGGTGATATCCACATATAGATGGGAGGTTGAACAACTGGCCCTGCACCCTGTGGTGCAGCCAGAATAATCTGGAGCTGAACACACTTAAAATTGTAGAGATAAAAGGGACTTTATGAGGAGCCTTCCTATTCTATCATCTTTTATTATGTTAGACAACACAGTAGAGACAATTCAAGTTTCTTCTCCCAGGATTTGAAATGGGCATCTAACATTAGAACCATCAATTTAAAAGCCACAATGAAGTTCTTCCTGCATAACTCTGAAAGTTCAGACTTCACCAGGAGCTATTATTGAGGAATTATTGAGTCTGTCCTTTGTTCTTCTATAATTGTCTGGTTTGGTACAGCAACCAACCAGGACAGATACAGACTTCAGTGGATAGTTAGTGCTGCAGAAAAAGCAATTGAAACCAGCCTGGCTTCCACTGGGGACCTATATACTGCATGGATCAGAAAGAGGGCTGAAAAAATATCAGACCCCTCACAACCTGGACATAAACTGTTTCAACGCTCCCCTCAGGATGCCTCTATAGGGCATTGTATGCCAAAACAACTAGACACTGAGACTGTTTTTTTCCTAGTGCCATCACTGTGCTGAACACCTAACTAACACAGTACTGTCTTATATTCTATGGATATTTACCCATGTAGTATGGCTGTATTACTATTGTCCTTCTCATCTTTTTCCACTACCTTCTCTTATTGGTATCATTATTATGATTACATTACTTTGTCATTTGTATGTACACCGAGAGCTTATGCATCAGAGACAAATTCCTTGTGTATCCAATCACATTTGGCCAATAAAGTATTCTATTCTATTCTATTCTATTCTATTCTATTCTATTCTATTCCATTCCATTCCATTCCATCCCATCCCATCCCATCCCATCCTATCCCATCCTAACTACAGTCCTGAATCCTGTAGCCAAAACATTCACGAGATGTTCAGGAACTCCAACATTTTGTGTGGTCCTTGTAAACTTGGGGGAATGACTGAGCCTGTATGAATTTAATTTAAATCTCACCATATTTTTTTATGTGAGAGATGCTCTTTGTCTGTCTCCTCTGGTAACACTTCTCCAGTATGGTTGGTCCTCTGGCATAGCTCTCATTTTCCTCAGAGCACACAGGCCCCACAACCATGTTAACGTTGTGCCCCACAAATTAATATCATTGAGGAAATAGAAAAAAGAGAAAGAGAAAAGACAATGATTGGGAAAATTTGCAAAGGCAATACTGTAATAACAGACAATCAACTTATTAAAAAGTCCTTTCATAATTTTTATTCAAACTTGTATAAAAGACAGGAGATTTATATGTTAAAAATAGATGACTACCTTTCAAGACAACAGTTACCAAAACTATGACAAACCCAGAGATAACTTATGAACGATCTGACAACTGTTAAACAACTTTTTAAAAAATGAGGCCAGGCAAGGCCCCAGGCCCAGATGGTCTCACAAGTCAATACTGTAAGTGCTTTGAGGATGAACTTCTTCAACCACTAAAGGGTACAATAAACGATATACTATAGGGGGAAATATACCCCAGACATGGAAAAAAGCCAATTTTGGGCTGCTCCTAAAGGAGAGTCAAGATATTACAGACAAAGAATTATAGAACAGAGGTGGGTTTTTGGCAGTTTGCCCCAGATTGGACGAACCGGTAGTGGCAGTGGCGGGAGGCTCCACCCACCTGCCCGAATGCTTCTGTGCATGCACAGAAGCATCACACGAGGAAACCGGTAGTAAAATAAATTGAAACCCACCACTGTTTATAGAACAATCTCATTATTAAATAAAGATTATAAACTCTTTGCTGCCATTCTGGCAGAAAGACTAAAGAAAATTCTACAGGTAAATACATGAAGACCAAGCAGGTTTTCTGCCAAAAAGACAGGTAAGAGATAATGTGAGGACTGTCCTAAACATTATTGAATACTTACAATATCATAATGAGAAACAGGCTGCTTTAATATTTCTAGATGCATAGAAGGCCTTTGACAATCTAAATTGGGCTTTTATGTTTAAGGTTTTGGAAGCAATGGACTTTGGAGTGAATTTTATCCAAGGAATCAAAGCAATCTACATGTCATAAAATGCAAAAATTGTCATAAATGGTGACTTAACTAATTAAGTAGAAGAGCCGAGGTGACGCAGTGGTTAGGGTGCAGTACTGCAGGCCACTTCAGCTGACTGTTACCTGCAGTTCAGCAGTTCTAATCTCACCGGCTCAAGGTTGACTCAGCCTTCCATCCTTCTGAGGTGGGTGAAATGAGGACCCAGACTGTGGGGGCGATATGCTGACTCTGTAAACCGCTTAGAGAGGGCTGAAAGCCCTATGAAGCGCTATATAAGTCTAACTGCTATTGCTATTGCTATAATTCATGTGAAATTCAAAAGGGTACAAGAGAAGAATGTCCTTTGTCCCCTTTGCTGTTTATCTTGGTTTTGGAAGTCCTGAATAGAAGTATTAGAGAAGATGATAAAATAAGGGGTATAAATATTAAGAAATAAATTTATAAATTGAGGCCCTTTGCTGATAATGTGGTTATATTTTTACAGGACCCAAAAAATAATATAGAATACTTGATGAGGAAATTGAATGAGTTTGGGGCTTTGTATATAAACAAACAGAAAACAATGCTGATCAAGAATATGCCTTCTCAGGATAGTGATATATTGAATAAAAATTCGGGTTTTAGGGTTGAGAAAGAGGTGAAATACTTAGTTATGTTGACAAATACAATTATAAAACTGTTTTTATAACTATGTCCCCCTTTGGAGAGACATAAAAATAACTATGTCCTCTTTGGAGAGACATAAAACAGGGTTTAAAAAGATGGGATAAATTGCTATTGGGTAGGATTTCTGTAATTAAGATGAATATTTTACCAAAGATTTTTTTTATTTTAGACGTTACCATTTAAACAATGGCAGAAGAATATTTCAAGTTAATATCATTGGCATCCTTCAGTCTCAAAAGACTATGGTATCGTGCTCTGGAAAGAGGTCAAAGCTGGAGCGTCCTCTCCAGCACGAGACCTGGGTAGATTAATATGGAGGATAGACTGTTACCCAAGCAGCAGATCTCCCCTCTCCACATCGCTGAAATAGTCCAATGGAATGGCAGAGCCAATACAATTGGTTCCAGCTGCATCGCAGGAGTTACCAGAATGTGATTGTATACAGTCCAAACTGCTTCGGGGACTCTGGCTCTGAATTTTGCCTCAAGGTTGACTTCTGAAGCCTTTTCCAATAGTGGATATAGCCACAAAGCAGTGGAGGCTTGTAATCAGAGTTTCCCTTCTCCTAGAAGATGGCTCTACTGATTTATCTCTCATTGGGGACTGGTGCCCTCTTCCGCCTTCAAAACCATTGGCCATCTTCTCCTATAACCCTGGAAAGGGGTCCTTATGAGGTGCTACTAGCCGGGCCAGCTGGACCAAGGTTTTTTAAGGAGGTGTTACTCCTCCTTAAAAAGGAGGGTTACTCACCCTTTGACCTGGCTTGTGACAGGCAGACCCTGGCTTCCCAAACATTGGGCCCAGGATGTTCATATGGCAAGGGAAAAAACAACGAATTAAATATAAGTTACTGCAAGATGCTAAGGAAAGAGGGGGTTTGGGTCTACCAGATATGAAATTGTTTTTTGATGTATGCTGTTTGACTGGGCAAAAGAATGCGTGAGTCTCCAGAATAAGAGGTTACTTGAATTAGAGGACCATGAATTAAGGTTTGGATGGCACGGCTACTTAAAAGCAAAGTTAATGTGGTTTTTAATAATCATTTTGTTAGATGTGCTATACTAAGAGATTGAAATAAATATAAAACAAGGCTCTCTATGAAGTTACCCCTTTAGGTGTCACCACAGGAAGCCTTTTTTAGAAAAGAAATGGTGGCAAAGCCAAACTGGTTGGTGTATGGTAAAATTTTATCTTTGAAGTCTAGTGACCCAATGTTAAAGATGAGGGAAGAATTTGAATCAGAGGGTTATGCCATTGGTTTACCTATCAACAACTGAAAGAAAATTTTAAACTGGATAAAAATGTTGTGCATTTGACTTTGTTAAAAATGAATTGGAAATTTCATTATGTGGTAACGATGAACATACTATTGCTAAGATCTATAAAATGTCGAAATCGAATTTGGAAAATGAACATGTAAAACATTGTATGATTCAGTGGGCAAGGAACTTTGGCTATAATGTGATGCTTGAACAATGGGAATATATGTGGATGAAGGCTTTAAAATTTACATTAAATCATAATCCAAAAGAAAATTTCTATAAGATGGTGTATCGTTGGTATTTAACACATGATGAGTTAGCTAAGATGTATAAAGGTATGTCAAATGAATGTTTGAAGTGTAAAAAGTAAAGACTTTTACCAAGATTGGAGAATGATTCATATTTTAATACAGAAAATTTTGAAAATGGAGATAAAAATGAAACCAGAACTTTTTCTCTTGGGTTTAATGGAAAAAGAATTGGGGGGGAGGGGGAATGGAACTTTGTTATTATATATTTTGACTACAGCAAGACTATTGTATGCACAAAATGGAAGGACACCTCGATTCATACTATGGACAAATGATTGCAGAAATTCATGGAGTTGGGTGAAATGGCAAAATTGAGTGTGGCAGGCCAAACTTATCTTTGATTAAAGAAAAGAATATAAGTACTTTTGTTTCCATATGGAGACTGCTTCTGAACTTCATGCTTGATGTGGAAAAGAATGAAATTTATATTTTGGGTTTTATTGATTAAACTGGTAGATCTTTATAGAATTGGCATGTTCATATTATTATGAAAAAGCAAAAAGTTGTGCTTTAATGTTAATGCCTTATTTTACTGTAACAGAGAAAGTCAGAAGCCATTGCTTTTTTTTATTTTCTTATCTTTCCTCACTTCTCTTTCCTCCTGCTTTTCTATTTACTTTGTATTTTATAATACTTTATAATTTTTTTAAAAAGAAATGTTGATATTATATGATATACAGGAATTAAATCCTAGAATTAATTAATTCTCATTGTTTTCCTTAATTAATTTAAGTTCTTTTCCTCCATCACAGACCTTTATTCTTTTTTTTTAAGGAGCGTAACTAGATACAGAATCGCTTGTTTGTAGTGTGGAGAGCACTAGTACTTATGTGAGTTAAATATTGATCAATCAATGTTGCAGTGTAACTGTCAGCCTCTGCTTTGCTTACTTGCTATCGGCTGCCATAGAAACGGGGGAGCATGGTATTTGGGATGGGAATAAATGGTACTGGAGGTGATATGATAAAGGGAGTTTTCTTCTCACCATCTTCTGTGCATGCTGATGGCCGGTGTTTGGATCTGGTCAAAGCCAACCGTCCTGCATACCAATGTAATGATGCTGTCTGGAGATGCAACCCACATGACATCTTAGAGAGTTGCAGATTGGACATTGGGGTGGGGATCATTGGGGGGAAGGGGTTGGGAAATTGTTTGATATGTATGGGTTCGTGCCTTTCTGGCTCAGATCTTGCTTTACTTTTGCAGCTATCTTTTCATAACCAGTAAAAGTATTTTAATTCCTCGAACAATGGAGTTAGAAGTTTTCTTTCTTGGTTATTGAGGGAGGCACGTCTGACATTAACTCATATTATCTTTAAATGTAATGGAAAAATAAATCTAATAAACAAAATGGAGACTGCACTCTTCCCTGACACAAACCATATGTCATGAACTTTCAACTGGGTGGAATCCCAGGAAGTTTTCAGATTTGGGATTTCCACAATTCGTTGCCAACATGTCTGTCTTATTAAATTGGAACTTTAAGGATAGCTCTGCCTTGAACTCTGATTTAATTCTGCATGATATTTGGAACACTGACATTATCCCAAATCTCCTTTTAAAATAAATCACCAGCACCCCAAAGAGGGGGCTGGTGCGGGGGGTGCTGATTTCCCAACACTGACCGGGTCAGCGTAAAATATCAGCGAACAATTAAGAGAAAGCTTTTTGAGATAAGAAGCAGATCTCCGCAGATCTTCAAAATGCGAAGGAATTTCTGTTTCAAGATTTATAGCATCTGGGAAGAGGCACAGCCTGAGGGGGATGGAATGGAGGGAGCTAGAGAGGCTTATTCTACACCACTAGAGGATGGCCAGATGATCTGATGAATGGAGATCTCAGCCACCCTCATGCAGTCATCTCTGATGGGCTTCCCGGACCATTTCGGACAACTAATCGTGAGTGCATGCTCCCCACCCCCCACCCCCGACAGCCAAGGCTTTGAAAAAAAACTGGAGTGGAGATTTTGACTCCTTCCAAACAGCGATAAATGAAATGACCCATTACCCTGCAACTGAGTTGAAGACAGATTCCCTATCAAAATGGGAAATTCAACCCAGCCAGCAAGAAGGGATTTGGCCACCGGAAATTGGGCTGCAGCTTGTGAATAAAGCACCACCAAATTGGGCTTTCTTCCCAGAGTATGGATGGAAAAGATGTCAGTGGGCACCTGCCTTCCCTCAGCAGATGACACTATGGCAGATAACTGGGAAGTGGCCAACCCAGGGATTGACTCCTGCTCCAGAGTCCAGTCTCACCTGCAATGCTCCAACAGCTTCTTACCCCACCTTTCTACAGAGAAGAGTTCTCAACAATGGAAGAAGGGATGAATGAAGGGAAGGCTGCAGGATGGATGGCTGGACAATGTGCACCTGCAATGCCCCAACAGGTTCTTACCCCACCTTCTTACAGAGAAAGGTTCTCGACAATGGAAGAAGGGATTATCAAGGGGGAAGCTACAGGATGGATAGTGGAACAATGTGATGAGGCGGTTCCTAAGTTTAGAGATGTAACTAGGTTCCTTTCCTCGTGGTGGCCAATAAAATGCTACTTGGCCACAATTTGGCCACAGAGCATCAGAGTACTTGGCTCCAGCCCCAATGCCACAAACGTGTACACCAACCGCCATGATGGTAAAGGGAAGGCCCCAGATTCCACCAGAAAAGAGGCCAACAACCTCTGGAAGAGGACCCCCAACTTAAGGTGACGAAGAATCCTACCAAGGGGGGGGCTCAGAGGAGGAAAAGGGCAAACACCCTCTGGAAGAGGATCCCCAATCTAAGGTGATGAAAAATCCTCCCAATGGGGAGGCCTCGGAGGAGGAAAATGCTGAAGAACAAACGTGTGTACCAACCATCATGGCGGTAAAGGGAAGGCCCCAGATGCCACCACAGAAGAGTCATCTGGGCCAAGAACCTCTGGAAGAGGATCCCCAACTTAAGGTGACAAAGAATCCTACCAAGGGGGAGGCCTTGGAGGAGGAAAATGCTGAAGATGACCCAATGGTGAATGTACCCATCTGCACTTTTGCCTTCCAAGTCAACCTCCAAGTACCTGAGATGGGGGTGGAAGGGGAAGTTGAAGCAGTTGTGGACAATGGTTGCACTCAATGCTTAATCAACATGTTGATTGTCAAGCAACTAGGCATATGCACAAGACCATTTGGGTTGAGCAGGTAGATGGAACGCTAATTGGAGGGGGCCCAGCCACACTAATAACTGAACTGGTGAAGTTACATGTGGGCCACCACTATGAGCTTCTCAGATTCATTGTGATTCCAGAGATGCCGGAAAAAATAACCTTGGAGCTTGTATGGCTTAACAAGTGGAAGCCTACAATGAAGTGGGAAGGCGGTGATAGGAAATTGATGTTTGCGTTTGGGCCACTACCACCGGTGGAGGAAAAGGGCCAGCCAGGGATGATTGAACCCAAGAGCCCAGGACCTGCAGCACCTGCAGCAGAGACAAAAGTCCCAGAGGTCCAACAAGTACCCAAAAACTTGTTGGGGGATGTTTTGTCGAGAAAACTGCAGTACAACAGTAATGGAAGCCAGGATGAGCTGATGACAGCTATAAAATTGGCGCTCCCAACAGACCAGTTGCTCAACAATAACCAGGAAATCCTAATGATGGAAAATGGATTAGCCTGGAAGGGGTCCAAACTGTACCTCCCTGCGGGGTTGGGGCTGGAAGCTCTACAGAAAAGCCATAAGGCGGAACTAGGAGGCCACTTTGGATTCCTAAAAATGCTCCACCTCGCCAGGCATCAATTTTGATGGCCAAAGATTACATAAAAAGCTGTGCTACTTGCACAATGATGAAACCACTGCCGGAGAAGTCCCTGACTGCTACAATGAGTGGCCAGCCCTAACCAACCATGGGAAGAGGTCGCAATGGACTTTGTTGTCGAACTCCCAGACAGCAGTGGGAACAGAGTAATCTGGACAGTTATTGATTTGGTTTCCAAGCAGGCACACTTCATCGCTTACTCAGGGTTACCGTCTGCAAAGAAATTAGTGAAAATGTTTGTAAAACACATTTATTGCCTGCACGGATTGCCCAAGAGGATCATTTCAGATTGCGGGGTCCAGTTCACAGCCAAGTTCTGGAGAGAGGTCCTGAGATCCATTGGGTCCACAGAAGAACTGAGCTCAGAGGTTCATCCCAGCATGAACTGCGCAGCAGAGAGGGCCAATGCGGTGGTGAAACAATACATGTTATGTGGACTATCAGCAAGACAACTGGTCGGACTTGCTACCTTTCGCCGAAGTGGCGTACAACAACACAGTCCACAGCAGCACTGGATTAACTCCTTTCCAGATTACCAGTAGCATGGAATTTGTTGCCATGCCTGAGTTGCCTAGAGAACTTCCCTCCTCCATGTCTTTGAATGAATGGATGGACATACTAAAGAAAGGATGGGACAATATGAAGAAAGCTCTAGCAGATATGGCAGAAGCCTACAAGCAAGCTGATAAACATCGCTCGCTCCAAACCCCCTTTTGAGTGAGGGACAACGTTTTTGTATCTACCAAATACATGAGATTAAGAATGCCTAGCAAGGAATTTGGTCCAAAATTTCTAGGTCCATTCCCAATAGTGAAGATAACCCAGTTACAGTTCAACTCAGTCTACCCAGAAGTCTAGGGAAAATTGACTCAGAATTTCATTGTAGCTTGTTGAAGCCAGTAATTGGGTCCAGTACAAGACCATCCACCCAAGATTTCCCTCCTCCTGTAATGATAGAAAGGGAAACACAATCTGAGGTGGAAAAAATCATAGACTCCAGGCTGAATAGGGGTCACTTACAGTATTTAGTGCAATGGAAGGGTTACCCTTTGTCTGAAGCCACTTGGGTGAAAAGCTAGAACTTAAAAGTGGAGAAGTTAGTAGAACAATTCCATGAGAAGTTTCCTGATAAGCCAAGGGTGGAAGAGGTGGTTAATTGTGTTATGTTAATTTTTATGTTATTCTCTTTTCAGGAAACATTTTTCTTCTGAGGAGACGTCACCTGTCAGGCCTGCAGTTGTATTTCTTTTGGGATTTTTGGCCTGCCACACTCTATTATTTTCCTATGCTGTTTCATTAGTGTAGTAATTGGGAGGGGGAATAGAAAGGAGTAGAATTCTGGAATATGTTGTTGTCATTCCTTTCTAGAAGCCCAAGGTCATCTTTTGTCTCTGCACCTCTGCATCTGACTGGAACCAGCTGGGTGGAGATGCCAGCGTGACTGAAGAAGATTGGACCATGTGTTGGATTTATGGGTGTGGGGATAAGATCATGAACTTTCAACTGGGTGGAATCCCAGGAAGTTTTCAGATTTGGGATTTCCACAGTTTGTTGCCAACATGTCTTATTAAATTGGAACTTTAAGGATAGCTCTGCCTTGGACTCTGATTTAATTCTGCATGATATTTGGAACACTGACACCATCTTTTGGATATGACCATACCTAGGTTTTCCTCTCTTTGCCTGATCCCATCAGATCCATATTGATCCTCCCTGCCCCAGACAAAGCCCCTTGCAATCCCCTCTAGACCAAAGAATAGAAGCCTGCTTGCCAGCTCTTAGGACAGGGGTCCTCAAACCTTTTGAACAAGGGGCACTTCACGGTCCCTCAGACTGTTGGGGAGTCAGACTGGCTGGATGGGTGTGGCTAGGTGGTCATGTGACTGGGTGGGCATGGCTAGGTGGGTGCGGCCAATTTAGCAATCCATTTTGCCAATTTAGCAGTCTATTAAGTAATACCCACAAATTAAGCTTTAATTTGTTTTGCTCCTGGGGATGTTTTATTTCCTTTTGTTTGACTTTTCTTTTTACTAGATCATTTTTAAGTTGTTTATGAGTCTAGTAGTCCACTTCAAAAAACTTAGTTTTGCAGCAATTCTTCTCAGCCCCAAGGAGGTTACAATCTCTCTCTCCCTCTCTCTCTCTCTCCCTCTCCCTCTCTCTCTCTCTCTCCCTCCCTCCCTCTCTCAAAAAGGTGTGCTAGAAGAGCAAATGTTGTGGCACCCACTCCCTTGCTTGCTGGTGCCTTGCCAGCCTCACTTTTCCAACAGGCAAAAACTGGCCACTGCGAGGGGGAGAGCCAGATCCCTATCGGAGCTCTGGTTGCCCAGGCCCAGCAGAGATGGTGAGGAGGCATGCAATCTTCACTGGGTTTGGGTGGCCATAGCACTGATGGGGGATTGAGCTTTCCCCACTCACAGTGGCCTTTTGCCTTCTGGGAATGGGCATGCTTTTACCACCTCTAATCAGCCTTTCTACCTGGCCGCTTTGCCTTGGTGATGGCACTGGCCTAATAGACCTGTGCGAGCTCCACAGCACTTTCAAGTTGCTGCCCAACCAATGCAGCTCCTTCAGACGGAACTCTGAGACTGTGGTCCCTTCCCTTGCATCCCCGCTCCCCCTGCTGCATCTCCATTCTGAGCTGAGGGTTGCAGCCAAATTCTGGGAAGGCACAGCTCATGCACCTGTTGGAAAAGTGGGCACCGCAACAGCCCTTGTCTTCTCCCCTCCTCTTCTCCCTCTCAGCTGCCCGCTCCTGAAGGATGACAGCAATCTCCGCTACTGGAGAGGGAGGGTTGCAGCCAAATTCCAGTAAGTCGCGGCTTGTGAGTAGCCAGGTTTCCTTCCATGTGAGCAGATGAGTCAGTATGGTGCTACCCAAACAGGTCTCTGGAGTTCAAAGGCCCTCTTCCTCCTGCCTTGGGGTGGGCGTCGCTTCCTACCCTACCCCTCATGATGCTTCAGGGAAGCCTGGCCGAGCGCTGAGTGTTAGGTCTGGTAGTGGATGGGGAAATGCCATGCTCTCCCCCCATTTCCTGCAGGGCCTGCTGGCAAAACACCCCTCTCATGCACCCACTGTCGGGTGCGCAAGGGGAACATGCTTCATGTGCAGGCAAAGGGCAAGTCCCATGAAGCGGCCAAGGAGATGACCAGTGGTGACGTGATCTCCAACTACAAGCCAAAAGAGATGGCATGGAGTAGGCAGCAGTTGCCCCACACCCTCCTCACATTGTCTTTGCCCACAGTGGGAGCAGTATCTGAAGGCAGAGACACAGGAGAGAGGAATGTGGTCCCACAGGCTGGATGCATCAGGCAACCACATGCCCTGTCCCAGCCACATGGGATGCATCACGTGTCTCACCTGCAACACCCCCCAACCCGGCCTGCTGCTGATCAGGGATGAGTTTCACCCACTGATACGGACGTACCGGATGATTAAAATTACCTTGCCTTTCCATACCTGTTGATCCAGTGGCACCATACTTGAACACTCCCTCCCCTGGCTTGCCCCCTCACTTATTCCCACCGCCTGCCCGCTCATCTGGTCGCCACTCGCTCCCTTGCTCACCCCTCCCATCTGCACCATGCTTGCCTCCCCTGCCGCTCACTGATTGGCTGGCTCACCAATTGCACCGCCTCAAAGAGCCCTATTTAAAATGTGGGGCAGAAGGCCCACTTACCTCTTTTCCTGTTTGGCTCTCGAGTCGGCACTTGCTAGCTGATCGGATCAGATCCTTGCCTCACTTGCCTTCCCTGCTGCTATTGCTGCCTCCCTCAGGTAAGTAAGCTGCAACCAAGTATGGGGGTGGGGGCAGGAAACCAGCTGGAGTGGCCTGCAGCAGCTCTGCACTGTAGGCAAGTCCAGGGATCTCTTGGGGCCTTTGCAAGAATCATGCACTCACTTAGAGCTCAGGGCGGTGTGGCTGTGTGTAAGTACAGGGGCAGCGGTGGCGGGAAGCCAGCTGGAGCAACCTGTCACGGCTCTGGATGTAGGCAACTTTGGGGATCTCTTGTGGCTTTTGTGAGGTCCCCGGGCTCGCTTAGAATGCGTGGCTGCAAGTAAGCACAGGGGAGGGGTGGTCCAAGCAGGAGCCTAGGCTGAGTGGCCTGCATTCTAGGCAAATTTTATGTGCCTCAAAGTGGCTGCTTTTATATGGGCAGGTTGGTGCATGGTTTGGGAGATTTTGTGTCATTCTCTAGTGAATTCACTGCAACAACCTGGCCTGCCCATAGAAAAGCAGCCACTTTGAAGCACATGTGCCTCAAAGTGGCTGCTTTTCTATGGGCAGGCCAGATTGGTCCAAGGCAGCTTTGCAAGATTTTGTGTTTATTTCTGTGTGATACCTGGTTGTTGAGGTAATTGTGAGGTGGTTGCTTCTTATAGCAATAACATTTTATGTGACTCCATGTGTCAGCCTCTGTTTTGTTTATTTGCGTACGGCTACTTTGCTATGCTTGCTTACTATCAGCTGTCATAGGAACGGGGGGACATGGTATTGAGGAAGAGAATAATATTGTACTGGAGGAGTCTTGTTCTCACTATCTTCTGCTCATGCTGGTGGCTGATGTTTGGACTTGGTCAAGGCCAACAGTCTAACATACCAACTTGATGAGGCTGTTTGAAGATGCACCCCACATTACAACTTAGGGAGTTGCAGAATGGACATGGGGTTGGGGAATTGCGGGGAGAGTGCTGGGTATGATATGTATATGTCCCGACCTTTCTGGCTCAGGTCTTGCTTTCCTTTTAGCTGCTTTCACTTCACATCTAGTAAAAGTACTTTATCTTTATTAAGATGGAGTTGAGGTTTTTCTTTCTTGGATATTGAAGGAGCATGCCTGACATTAAGCAAGATCACACCGCACCCATCTCAGAGTTAAAAGTTTCCATGGGGGGGGAGCACCCAAATGCCTGCTTGCAACAAGCAGGAGAAGAGAATGGCAAGGGTCATAACCAGCCGAAAACCAGAAGATGACTGGCAGGCAGTGGAAAGAGAGGATCTCATGGTGACCCATGCTTTACATCTTTTTCAGCAGGCTTGGGAATGCCAGCACACCCTTGTAAGTCTCACTGAAAGGGAGAGTGGATTAGCCAAGCAGGCGGAGGGGAGCAGAAGACCTTGTTAGCCCTGAAACATCCCTGAGCACAGCTCCCGGAGCTGGACAAGCCACAGCAGCAGCAGTTCGGGCTCCCCCAAGGTGGGGGGAAAAACCCCGAAGGCACCAAATGCCTCAGATTCCTTCACTTGGAGTGAACTACAGAGGAGATCCCAAAGAACTTGGGTTTTTTTACTGCAAGTTTGGGATTACATGCAAGAGTATGGGGAAGTTTTCTCATTGGAAGTTGCCAAAGTGAGAAGTGTTACTATGGCTTTGGGAGACAAAGCGGTTGCCTGGATGATAGCCTTGCGTAATGATGAGGGATTACAAGGAGTTTATGACTGCCCTGAGGAAATGTTTTGATGACCCCCTCCTAAATCAAAAGGCAAAAAGCAGGATGAAACCTTTAACCTAGGAGGTGAGGCCTGAGCTTGAGTACACACAGGAGTTTCGTGAGCTGTTTGTGCACATGCTGACCCCGGATGATGGGGGGGGGGGGAACCTGGCTGGTAGCTATGGAGACACTGTGAAACTGCCCTGGAAGGCGTGGAAGGTGCTGGTGTCCTTCCTCCAGGCCAGGAGGAGAAGGAACCCTCCTCTTCCATGGGAGAAAGTGAAACTGATTCAGATGATGACCACTCAGTGAGTCCCCAATCGGGCCCCATGACCATCCCAGTAGAATTAAAAGTACCCTCAACTGGAGCCCAGGGGAAGATGCTGGCCCTTTTAGACTCTGGATGCACCCGATGTGTAATCAGCCCGGAGGTGGTGGAGAAAATGGGTTTAAGACTGAGGACTTTGAAAGTGCCCATTGCCTTTTGCCAGCTGGATGGGTCAATCGCTGGGGGTGCCCCTGCCCATTTTGTAACTGAACCAATAGAAATGTGGATGGGGGATCACCAAGAAACCTTGAGTTTCATCATGGTACCTGGGATGGATCGGCCCCTCATACTGGGATTACTATGGCTACGGAGATGGAACCCTTACATGAACTGAAAGAAAGGGTGGTTGCGCATTCCAACTCAGTGAAGCGGTTGACGTGATGTGTCAGTGCCTGGAGGCTGTGAGGGTCTGGATGGGGGTAAACAAGCTTGCATTAAATCCTGACAAGATTGAGTGGCTTGTGTGTTTCCCTCCCAATAATTGGCCAAGTATTCCATCTCTCAGGCTGGGGGTTGAAATTGTACACCCCTCAGACAGGGTTCGCAATTTGGGAGTCCTCCTGGACCCACAGCTGACTTTAGAACACCATTTGTTGGCTGTGACCAGGGGGGCATTTGCCCAGGTTTGCCTGGTGCACCAATTGCGTCCCTACATGAACTGGGAGGCCCTCACAACAGTCACTCACACCCTTGTGACCTCAAGACTGGACTACTGCAATGCGCTCTACATGGGGCAGCCCTTGAAGAGCATTCAGAGACTTCAGCTTGTCCAGAATGCAGCCGCGCGAGCGATTGTGGGTGCATCCCGCTACACCCACGTTACACCTATCCTCCGCGAGCTGCTTTTTGCATTTGACTGATGGTGATTTTGTCAACTTTTAACTGTTTTAAATGTAATTCCAGTGCTTTTGGAATAGCACCCAGGGTGCCAATTACCACTGGAATTACCACTGCTGGTTTGTGCCATAGTCGTTGAATTTCAATTTTTAAGTCCTGGTATTTTGCGATTTTTTCATGTTCCTTCTCGGCGACCCTGCTATCACCTGGTATTGCAATATCTATGATTGTAACCTTGTTTTTCTCAACCAGTGTGATGTCTGGTGTATTATGCACCAGTATTTTGTCCGTTCGTATACGGAAATCCCACAAGATCTTGACCATCTGATTTTTGCAATTTTCTAATATCATTTTATCAATTAGAAGCTGATCTTTTGTGCCCCTGCTCCTTCTTTTGTTGCCTTTTTGCTCTACTGGCAAGATGTTGTTTGTTTCCAAATAATCCATCATGTTATCTGCAATAATGCCTGTGAGTAATTTGAAGGTTGTTGGCAAGCATGTTATTGGTCTGTAGTTTTCAGGTGTTGTTCCTTTAGTTGCATCTTTCTGAATAAAGTATGTTTTTCCAGTTGTCAACCATTCATCAATTTGGCCCTTTTGTAAAATTTCATTCAATTGCCTGGCCAATATTGCATGTAAACTGGTCAGATATTTGAGCCAGAAACCATATAATTGGTCCTTTCCAGGTGATGTCCAATTCTTTACCTTTTTAACACGATTTTTGACCATCTCAGTTGTTATTTCTAATACTTGCATTTGTTTGTTGCCAATGCTTTTCTCAAAGTCATGTATCCACTTTGCTTCCTTGTTGTAGTCCTTTGCATTTTCCCACAATTCTTTCCAGAATTCAACTGTGGCCTGTTTTTCTGGGTTTTCACTTATTATTTCAATTATTATTATTATTATTATTATTATTATTATTATTATTATTATTATTATTATTATTATTATTTTAATATTTGGTGAGATTCACAGCTTTGGGGCTGGTTGGTAGCTCAACAGCTCGAGTCCTAACCAAGGACCTAGCAACTGTTAAGGTAACGTCGGAAGATATAAGTTGTTCCATGTAGGATGTTTTTTTGTAGAATCAGAATGTTCAAGTCAGGTAAATTTAGAATTTCCAAATAGCGAGGTAGTCCTTTAGGTATTGCTCCAAGGAGTTCAATTACAATTTGGACAACACACAATTTCTTTTTCCACAGTTGCTCAACTTCAATTTGCAGGTCCCGGTACTTTGCGATTTTTTCTTGCTGTTTATCTTCAATTCGAGCATCTCCAGGTATTGTAATGTCAATGAACCATACTTTTTTCTTTTCAACTATTGTTATGTCAAGTGTGTTGTGGGCCAAGTGCCTGTCAGTTTGAATTCTGAAGTCCCACAAGATCTTGACTTTCTCATTCTCCAAAACCTTCTGAACCTGATGTTCCCAGTGGTTTTTGCTGTACTCAAATCCAAACTTTTGACACAATTTCCAGTGAATGGTCTTAGCAACACAGTCATGGAGTTAAAGGTGAAAGTTTGTGAAATTTTGCTGCACCCACTGATCAAGTGGTCGACTGTCTCGTCTTTCTCATTACAGAGGTGACATTTGCTGTTGGTGGTAACATGTTGAATTTTTGCCTTCGTGCAGTTTGTGCCTAAGGCTTGTTCTTGAACTGCCAAAATAAAGCCTTCTGTTTCTTTTTTCAGTGCTCCTGATCTTAACCAGTTCCAAGTTAGCTTTTGGTCAGCTTTGCCTTCAATACTCTTCAAGTATTGGCTATGCATAGCTTTGTTTTTCCAATTTTCAGCTCGCTTCTCAATTACTTCTCACTTTTAGGATGCAAAGCATGATTCATTGTCATAAGCTTCCTTGTTTTTCTGTCCAAATTGTCCAACTCCATCTGGGTCCAGTCAATTGTTCCTGCAGAGTATCAAATCACAGGTATAGCCCAGGTATTTATGGCTTTTATGATGTTTCCTCCATTCAATTTGGAGTTTAATATCTTGCGAATTTGTCAAATGTACTTGGCTGAGGTTAATTCCTTGACTTTATTATGCATTAAGTCAGAGGCCTCTAAAATCCACAAGTACTTGTAGCCTTCTTCTGGTTTTACTGCCTTTATCATTTCTTCATTCTCAAGTTCTATTCCATCATCTTCTATGACCTTCCCTGCTTTGGTTGCCATTGTTGCACATTTGTCAATTCCAAACTGCATACCAATGTCTTGGCTAAATTCTTTTGTGCTTTCAATTAATAAATTCAGCTTTTGTTTTACCAAACAGCTTCAAATCATCCATGTACACCAAGTGCAAAATGTTCAGTCCTTTCTTTGCAAGTTCGTATCCATAGTTCATCTTCTTCAAAATGATTGTCAGTGGTAGCATTGAGAGTATAAAAAGTAGGGGTGAAAGGGAATCGCCCTGAAAATGCCTTGTTTAATTTCAACTTCACACAGTACTACTTCATTAGCTATAAGTTTTGTTTTCCACAGGTTCATTGAAGTTTCCTTGAATTTTTGTATGTTGCTGCTGATGCCAAAGATTTTCAGGCATTTCTTGATCCAGCTATGGGGAACTGAATCAAATGCTTTCTTATAGTCTATCCAAGCCATGAACAGGTTGGTTCATCTTTTCTTTGAATTCTTTAGGATTAGTTTGTCAATCAGCAGTTGGTCCTTTGTTCCTCTTGAATTTTTGCAGCATCCTTTCTGTTCTACAGGAAGCAAATTATTTCTTTCCAAATATCCATAAATTTGGTTTGCAATGATACCAGTAAGGAGCTTGTATGCTGTTGGCAAACAGGTGATTGGCCTATAGTTTCCAGGATCCTTTCCTTTTTCTTTATCTTTTTGGATCATAAATGTCCTTCCAGTTGTCATCCATTCATCATTTTCAGGTGTTTTTAAGATCTGGTTCATTTGAGCTGCCAATCTTTTGTGCACACTTGTAAGTGCCTTTAACCAGAAGCCATGTAATTCCAGGTCCAGGTACACTCCAGTTCTTCACTTTTCTTGACTGTCTTTGCACCATTTCTTTTGTTATTTTCACATCTTCCATATTATGCACTTTAAGAGAATCCTCAATCTGTTTGATCCATTTTGCATCACTGTTGTGCTTCTTGTTATTTTCCCACAAATTCTTCCAGAATTTCGGCGCTTTCTCTTTATCAGGCTTTTCATTTGTTGTTACTCCATCTCCACTTTCTAAGCTCTTATAAAACTGATGCTGATTTCCTCTGAACTGTAAGTTTTCCTTGAATTGAGTTACTCAGTTTTCATATCTTTTAATCTTTTCAGCAACGGCAACAACCCTCTGCTTCAGCTCTTCAATTACTACCGCAATCTCTTTATTCTCCAAATTGTATCTTGCTTCCAGGCTGCTTTTGACCTGCTTGTTCTTTAGCTGACTTGCCTTAGGTTCTTCAAGTTGCTCAAGTCTCCACAAATTTTTTTGTTCTTCAATTCCAATCAAATTTTCCATGTAGGTTTCCTCTTCTCTCCTCTTTGGTTCTTTTGTATTTTCAAACCCAATTCTTGGTGGTTATTAAGGCTGCTGCATACAACAGCTGATTTGTTTCAGCTAATGTTTGAATGGTTTGCACAGCCTCATTGACCTTTTTTAGTACCTTTCTCAATTCTTTCCGGTTCACTTGGTTCAGCTTTGGCAAACGTGTTCTTTCAGCATCTTCCATTTGATGCTTTATTTTCTCAGCTAATTGAGCAATATCTGTTGGTGTTTGTTCTTCAGTGCTTCCTTGTTCTTTAACTTCATCCATTTCAGCATCCTCTTCCTCCCTTTCTTCCTCAGTTTGCTTTTGAGTCTGCAAATCATTCTTGATGTTACTCTTCTTTGTTGGTATACTCAGACCATTAGTTGCTTTCTCTTTGATTCCTATTAATTCTGCTGTAGTGAAAAATTTGTGGCTTAGAATTACATGTCGTTGATCCATTAGCTTTTGTTCACTGATATCACAGTCTGTGTGGTTCACCTTCCAAATCTGATACATTCGTTTTTGAAATCCACGTTTTGCTGGCTCAAACTGATAGTAAGCTTTCATAATAGAGATGCTTTTTTCCCTAGTCCAGATTTTTCGCTTTTTCACTTTTTCTTCCAGTAGCTTGTCAGCTCCATGCCCTGGTTGCCTAGCAGAGGGAGCTAAGCCCTGTAGCTCATTTTGCACAGAATGTCCAGGAGCCATAGCATCCAATGGAACCCTTGTTAATCCAGGCAACAGTTCAGCCGGCATAAATTTCATTTTTTCTGTATTCACCATATTTGAATGGGTTGTGGAGCAAATTTTGTCTGGCCCTTCACCTAAGACCGGTCTGATATGGTACCTGTTCAGCATATCCCTGAGGATCATTAGAGCATGCAAGCCCCCCCCCCTCCACCATGACAAGGTAAAGCTCCTCGGAGGAATTATTATTATTATTGTTGTTGTTGGTATTTAAATATAACTATTCAGCACAACATCAAAATGAAGTTTGGACTTGAAAAATGTCCTATATTATCCATGCAGTAAGGAAAAATGGAAAAAATAGAAGGATTAGAACTGGGAAATGGAAGCATAGTGAAAGCATTAGCAAAGGATGATGGTTACAAATATCTAGGCATATTGGAAGCAGATAACATCTTGAATGGAAAAGTCAAACAGTCAACGCAAAAGGAATACATCAGGAGGGTCCACAAAGTATTAAAATCAAAGCTGAATACTAGAAACATAATTAAAGACATTAGTACATGGGCAGTTCCAGTGAAATGCTACTCACCTGGAATCATCAACTGGACCATGACTGAACTGGAAAACCTGGACCAGAAAACGTGCAAGCTTTTGAATATGTATCACACTTTATATCCACCAAATGACATTGACAGGTTGTACCTGCCAAGAAAAATAGGGGGCAGAGGGCTATTGCAAATCCATCAAACTGTAGAAGAAGAAAAATAAAGTTTGAATGATTGTGAACCAAAGTACAGAAAAATTGCTGCAGGCTGTGAAAACAGAGAGCATTATAGACACAAACAGAAACGAAGGCAGAATATAAGGAAAAACAGCTGGATGACAGATTAAATATATGGAAAACCAAAGTTTTGGAGAACCAAAATCAAAGTGGATGGACAGCACTTGAAAAACATTGAAGGAAAATGTAATGACAATTTTACATGGACATGGCTTATGTTGGGAACCATTGAAAAAGAAATGGAAGGTTTAATACTGGCTGCTCAAGAACAAGCACTACAAACTAATGCCATGAAAGCAAAGATACAAAAATCCACTGACAATCCAAACTGACAACTTTGCAACAACAAAGTCAAAACTGTTTCACATTTAATATGTGAATGCACCAAAATCACTCAAAGTGATTACAAAGCTAGACACGACCAAGTTGCTAAATTAATCCACTGGTCATTATGTAAAAAATACAACTTACCTGTATCCAAAACGTCATGGGAATATAAAGCGGAAAAAGGTATCAAAAATGAGAAGGTGAAGATCTTGTGGGACTTTGGAATACAGACAGATTGTCATTTGGAACACAACATGTCAGGTATCACGGTTGCTGAGAGCCAAAAAGTACAGTTTATTGACATCGCTATACCAGGAAACATCAGAGTCGAAGAAAAAGAACTGGAAAAAATCATGAAATATCGCAACCCGGCCATCGAAACTACACGGCTATGGATGAAGCATGTAATAGTGATATCCATTGTCATCAGGGCACTTGGTACCAAGAATTTTACAAAACACATCAAGAAATTGCAGCTTTCTGCAATAACACCAGTGGAACTGCAAAAAACTGTGCTGCTCAGAACATCATATATTTTAAGAAGATACTTGGTTAATACCTAGGACACTGGCAACAACCCATATCAGCCATTAGCACCAGTCAATTGTATTTGTGACACATTTTTAAATGTTCAATTGACTGAGTTTCATGTTTAATGAATGATGATGATGATGATGGATGAAACATGTAACAGTGATGCCCATTGTCATTGGGGCACTTGGTACCATGTCCAAGAATTTTATAAAATACATCAAGAAATTGCAGCTTCCTGCAAAAAACCTGCACTACTCAGAACATTGTACATTTTAAGAAGGTACTTGGCTGATTCCTAGGACACTGGCATCAACCCGTATCAACCGTATATACAAAAAGTATATAATAATACTTTTGCTAATATGTTACAAATGTATAAATAGTTTACATTTACAAGAGCATAAAACATTCTTCTGTGTTGCATGGATCCCGAACACCTTTGGCATATCTGAAATTTTGAAAGCATGATAGAGACAATACTAGAAATTAGTCACTGTGTTGAACAATGCTTGTCTCAAAATAACCACTTATCAGAAAAGGATTTTCCCTACTACCCCCTATAGCTTCCCACTTGATCTCTACCAGATCAGGTCATATTTGTCAGTGGAGAAGCAAAATGCCTGGGGTCTGTGTGGGATGAGATGATATTATTAGAAATGCAATGTATGCTTAAAGCTGGAGTTTTCTTACAAATAAAACCTCATTCAGTCAAACGGGACTGCTGATAATTTCATCAACATGTCTGTATAGTTTTCTGGGAAATGATATACAAGGAGTGTGCTATTGATATCTTCCAGGACAGTTTGTCAGCTTTCCAGTCATGCTTACAACCTTGAATTTCCCTAAAGTTCTTCCATCCAGCTTCTCACTAGGTCTTTTTTTTTTTTTTTTTTTTGAGATCAGACAAGGCCAATTATGTGCTGCCACCTAGCTGGATACAAGGGCATGGTAGACTAATCTAAAAAACTAAAATCGGGGAAGGCAGTGACCCTTATAGGCATCAAGATATATATTGCTATGTCTATCAGTGGTCCTAGGCACAAAACTGGGAACTCAAATTACATACTTTAAGCCTTGCATAAAAAAATATGCAGCCATGCAAATATTTTAAAATAAAAACAACCCAACCCAATATTCTCTAAGACAGCCTTCTTACCCTCAAACATATATATTTGCAAAACTCAAACAAAATTATTCAGAACATTAGAACTGAGTTATTTGGCAAGCTCCCAGGATTGTAAATCACAGAAAATCAATGCTGTCATATGGTCACAGGTTGGGGGAAGCCAAAAGCCAAGTAAATTCTGATAAAATAATGATTTGCAATTACTCTTGATAATTTATCTCAAAATCAATCCTTAACATTTCATGTTTTCTCCCCTCACACATACACTTACTTCCATATATAACTCATTAAGTTATATATCTATTTGTATGTGTTTATCAGATATGAAATGTTTACTATATTTTTTTGGAATTGCAGTATCTGATGTTGAGATAATAATATCTGTGGCATATAGAATTTTTCAGATCCCATCATCATAGGCATAACTCTCCTTGATTTCTAGACTACCTCTAATTGAAATTACCAAAGGTTCCATGAAGCTTATTGAATTCACAGAATGCTAACAACTCTCCTTGTCCTATGACGTGCAATAGTCAAAATTCCCTATCACGAGTATATGAGACAGAAATATGACTGCTACGAAGGAAACCTTGGAATTGTTAGGAGAATATAAGGAAGAATACCACGAACAAAAGGCTATCAGAGGAACTATTATTTAAGAAAAAAAATAAAGAAAGAGGATTTCGAGCAAAATTAAAGAAAGAGCATTTTGATGCAACAAGTCATACCACTGTAAAAAATTCATTGTGTGGAAAGCAAATAATTTGAGTAAATTCTACACATTTCTTTTCTTTAAAAAAGTATTAGAAGTATATAATATTATAACCTAAAAATACTGTACATTGATGCTGACAGGAGTTTTCCAGGATGAATCATGTTGGTGCAGTGGTTAGAATGCTTTCCACAGGTTACTTTGCTGATTACTGGCTGCTTGCAGTTCGGCAGTTCAATTCTCACTAGCTCAGGATTCCAAGGTTGGTAAAATGAGGGTCCAGATTGTTGGGGTCAATATGCTGACTCTGTAAAACTGCTTAAAGGGTTGTAAAGCATTATAAAGTGCTAAGTAATATTGCTATGTTAACATAATTTGCATGCATAGATTATGCTTGTATAACACATCTGTCCACTTTTCTTAGAGGTGTGCTACTGGGTTTTTTGGCAGCACTACATTTTCACTACTTGACAACTTCACATTATTTCTCAGGAAAATCCCAAGGTTTTAGAAAGAAACATAGAAAGAAAGCTCATGGAAAGCTGCCTTACATTACATCAGATTTTGGCTTTCTTGGCTCAATATTTATCTTCATAGCTTTGAGGAATGTTCATTTCTCAGTTATTCTAGGCATTGTACAATATAAAAATGTCAGAACAATAACATAAAATATTTTTGTCATTATATGTCTAAAAATAAAGCATCTGAATTAATTGGTATCATCTCGCCAAGGTTTCAGAATATGGTCTTTCAATCTTCCCTGTATATGCTACAAGTTGACTGTATTATGAGCTACATTTTGAAAATGTGATGAGCATCCCTGAAAAATAGCTGTGACATCTGTAGAAAGTATCTTTTGCAGGCAAAATAGCAAAATATAGATATGCTTGGTAGGATTTTGGATTCCACTGATTTTTATAGTTTCAGACAACTTCAACACAATGTTTACATTGTATAAATGTTATACTACACTGTAATGGAAGTTTTATTCCTAGAACTGCAGGGTCAGTCAGCAAATTCCATGTCAACAAATTTGTCAGGTTTTATAGCATGGCTTTAACTAATTCAGCTTTCTGTCCCATATGTAAAACCTAGCAATTCTGTTATGCCTATCAGTCAGCCTTACAAGAAAGGTATAACATACAAAAGATAGAAAAAATAATGTTTATTTGCAATTCATTTCTGCTTTATATTAAGATGTTTTATATGATTAGAACTGAGATAAACTTTTATGTTCCCACAAAGTCTGAAGGATCATAATTTAAGACTATAGGCTTCAGTCCAAAATAAGCTGATCTGAGAATAAATCCCTCTGGAATTGAACAGGCTATACTTCACAGGATTGCCCTGTCAAGACTGCAATCCTGCATTGATGCATTGGTTTACACATCACATTAAACCAGAGCTTTTTAAAAAAATGGTTTGTTGAAGATACCACTGTGGTGTCATTTGTTCATACAATAATCCAAATCACAGGGGATATGTCCGTACATCATACTAAGCTAAAAACAAAGAAATCACATTATGGCTTAATCAAATCAGAGAGAGAATTGTCTGTGAATTTTACAATCTAGAAACTTACATTCTCACTGACATCTTAATTATGGTGAATTTTTGGAGGCATCTTTTTCTGTTTATACCAGCATTTTAATTAGAAAGATAAGACAACAAGGCAAAACAATAAATCTACTAGTGCTCTTTACATGTCATGCACTTGGAATCATGTTTAATATTGGAAACTGCACACACATACACAAACACACACACATGCATGCATGCACGCATGCACACACACACATGCACACACACACAGAGACAAATATGGTTTCATTACACTAATAGGAAAGCAAGCTCATTAGCTATAACCTTTATGCTTACTCTTTGCACTTTCCCCAAAGGCAGCCTCCCTCTTCCTTGAGATATTTAAAACAGGAATAGGAAATAAATTATACAATTACTTAGCCCATTATACAATTAGCTCACCATAGAGATGGAAATCAATCTGTCTTCAAAAATATTCCTCTGCAAGGCGGATGTCAGGGCTTATCAAATACTTATTTTTACAAACGGACCTTTTTACAAATAGTTCCATCACTATTCATAGAATAGAGTAGAATAGAATAGAATAACAGAGTTGGAAGGGACCTTGGAGGTCTTCTAGTCCAGTGTTTCCCAACCTTGGCAACTTGAAGATGTCCGGACTTCAACTCCCAGAATTCCCCAGCCAGCGAATGCTGGCTGGGGAATTCTGGGAGTTGAAGTCCGGACATCTTCAGATTGCCAAGGTTGGGAAACACTGTTCTAGTCCAACCCCCTGCTTAGGCAGGAAACACTACACCACTTCAGACAAGTGGTTATCCAAACTTCCAGTGCTGGAGCATTCACAACTTCTGGAGGCAAGTTGCTCTACTGATTAATTGTTCTAACTGTGAGGAAATTTCTCCTTAGTTCTAAGTTGCTTCTCTTCTTGATTAGTTTCCACCCTTCCCTTCTTGTCCTACCCACAGGTGCTTTGGAGAAGATTCCTTTTCAGTCTGTGTCCTTGCACATATTTAAAAGTTCATTTAGTCCTTTAAAAACTGATGTTCCTCTTTTATTTTTTTTCTCTTCCTGATCTTCTCAACATCTTTAGGAAATATTTTATTGGTATTTAACTACATGTAAGCAGGATTGCATCCGCAGAAATTAATTTTTAATGGCCATTAAAGGATAACAACAACTTCCTATTTTTAAATCTTATTCATTCAATCATTTTAACTCTTTAAAACCAAAAACAACAATGGTTGTTGTTAAAAAGTAACTATTTCTGACAAAAACAAAAAGTAACAGCATTTTTACACAACCAACAAGATGTGATGAGATCTTCTTTCAGCTGAGAGCAGACTGTCAAAGCTGGAATGCTGCTGTCTCCTTCATACATCATACATCATATATCATACTTAAGTGGTCAATAGAGGGGGCATGCATAAGTGCACTGATGTGCCTATCGGGTCTGTCATTACATTTTTTTCTTTTATTATTGTTCTCATTTTTGTTTGAAAAATTCTAATGAATAAATAAAATAAGTAAATGTGGGAATAAATATATCTTGTATTTGGATTTTTTTTCAGGTCTGGCAAACCAATGAGGACTATTCCACCATTTGAGCTAACTGAGCTAAGGCATGATCTTTTGGTTGTGGAATTCCTACATTGGTAAATCCAACACATAACGTTTAGTATGGAATCTTGTTTAAAAGGATATGTGGAGGATGGACACAATACTAAAAGAATAACCAGCATGTAAATATTTTAATAAAGCCATTACAATAAATGAAAACATCAGAAATTGCTTCTTGAAACAGGTTACAGTATATTTAACCAGACACCTTTTCTGATCTTCTTTCATTTCTGGCTACAAGTAAAAGGGAGGTACCACTTTTAGGCTCTTATTAAAATCAAGATGATGTTCATCTTTGCTGGACAAAAACTTCATCCCTGTATTGCATTGCATTCCCCCATAAAAACATCAGTGGGACCCAATAATGCTCAGAGCAGTCTGCAATTTCCTTTCCTAGTGTGGCTCATGGAACCTGGCACATCTTTCAGGCTACGCAGAGCATTTGCCTTGTTTCCAATCATTTTGCACAAGAGCATTGCCCTATGCAAGGGTGGAGCTTTGAACTGAAAGTAGGCAAAAGTGCCCTTTCTCAAAACACTAGCAGAGGTGTAGGGTGCATAAGAGCTGAAGTGGAAAGCCCCACCTAAGGTTGTTCATCTTGGCCAAAGCAACTTGCTCCTGCTGCCTCAGCCACAGCTGTCAGTATCCCTTGGCTCCAGTTGGAGGAGGAAAATTCTTACCTCCTCTGAGTAAAACTCTAATCATTTTGTATTATTTGGATCACTGCACCGTTGTTTTCCCTGCACTTCTCCAAAAGGTTACAATAAGATAGTTCGGGGTTAAATTAGGATTAGTGTAGGGAAAAAATAGATGGTTACAGGAAAGTCGTTGGCCGGAAGGCAGGAAGGATTGAGAATCCAGAAAACTAAAAATGTGCAGGGGAAGAATCGCCTAGTTGTAGGGGATTCCAGAAGCGGATAGATCGACGGCATCAGTTCTGATTTTGGGCCTTGCTTGTTTAATTGTTCTGATGGGTATGTGGGGGATCTTTACGGAGAAAGTTGCTGAAAAATCTTCAGGAATGTCGACGTGCAATGCGGGGTGTACGCTACCCCTCCCCCCTGCCGCCCGCCTCCTGCCGCGGCAAAAACCGCTAGATTCGAGATGAGCCGCTTCTCGGCTTCCCGGAGGGAGAAGTGGCAGACTCGGCTGAATTTTCAGCTTTTACCACATCTAGAAGTAGAGTCTTCTTTTCACCCAGACAGGCCTCTCTCAGCAGGCACGGGCCAGCTGGATGGAAACGCCAAGCAAAGAAGCGGGAGCTTTGCGCGGATTTAAGCGAATAACTAAAAGAAGTAAATGCGGACAAATCAAAGGAGTTTCATTTCCTTTGGCTGACTAAACCTTAAGAGTTTTCCTGAAAACTATCTAGTGATTCACTTTCACTTCCCTTCCTTGCCTTGCCACGATCGCTCTCGCGGGTCAGACTGATGTTGGGAGTTTTGAGAGGCCCCTGGGAACAGGATGAGGGGTAACAGAATACTAACTACGACATTCAGCATTTTGGCCATTCTTGGGCGACCCTATTTTTTATCCAACAAACTGGGTGGGGGGAGCCAGATCTACTCCTGCCGAGCCCACAGAGAGGATGACGGGGCTTAGACACTGCTCCTCCGGCGCTGTGGGCTCTGGGGCGACCAGGCAGCGCTCGGAACGTGGCGGCGTTGGCGGTTGGATGCGCCGACAATAGCGGGCCATTCGGCGTCGGAGACCGAAGAGTCACCGCCTGCCCCGAGGCCACGTTAAGAGTGGCTCTGAAAGGCGAGGGGAGAATGGATAATGCAAAACGAAACGCGTCCGCCAAGTACCCGGTTTGTCCGGGAGGCGGAAAAAGAAAGGCGAGTGAGGAGCGGAGGGAATTGGCCCTCGGAATGGAGCCTTTCCCTGGAAAGGGCGCCTGAGGGCAGTCCGGATTGACGCTCTACTGACCGAAATCGTCCTCCGCATGCCGCCTTCTCCTTTCAGGCCTCGGCGCTCGGGACGGGGGGGGGGGAGCGGAGATCAGTGCTCCTCTGACCGCTCCCTTGAGGGGGATCGAGGAAGAGGAAGAGGCGCAGAGCAAACCCGCCTCTGCCGGGGCCTTTCTACTGGCAACCGGGCTGCCTCTGGCAAATAAAATTCCCTCGGTAGGCAGCGATTGGTCTCCCGACTTGTTCGCCCTTCGGGAGGAATTGACGCTTGCCGCCCGATCCCGCCCTTCCTTAGGAACGTCTCCCTCCTCCCACCGCTGCTTCTCCTCTGGAGGAGGAAACCGCCAAGGTGGAATCGCCTCGTCCTTAAGAGTTCTCTTGAAATGGACTTCGACGTTCAAGTTTCACTTTTTAGCCGGGTCACGGTTGTTGCGCTTTGGGCTTCAGTCCAAGGTTTATAGGGGCTTTTTAAAAAGTCCACACGAAACCCTTTACCCGCACGGGTAGGTTCCAAATGTTGACTGTAAGGGAAAGGACCCCCGACTTTTCCAGGGCAGAGGAAGGAAGGCGCTTAGGAGATGGAACCAAGCGCCACCGAAACCGCGGCGTGAAAGTATCCCGCGGAGATAAGCGGCTGGGAACCACTGCGGGCTGCGCATGGAGCAGATAGGGCAGAGGAATCGAGAGGAGAGCTCTCTGGGGACGACCCGCCTTGGGGAATTGTCTTTTGGGGAAGCGGGCTCCCCTTCCTGGCTTCTCTACTTCGCCGCGAAACAGTTTTGCCGCCGCGACACCGGAACGCTGCTCTCCTATTAGCATTTCATCCAGATGTTTATTACAGTAAAAGAGGGCGAGTGCACGAGAGAGATTCCAATTATAAATCCTTATATTTTTAAATACGAACTGTAAGCGATTCAAGTAGATATCTTTGTAAAAAAAAAAATTGACACGCTCGGGGAGGAAGGTTCAGTGAGAAGAAAACCAGGTCTGGAATTTTTCCCTTGTCCCAAACCTGGATTTCAACCATAGTTTCCTTGCTCCTTGCTGCTCTCTCTGCCTGCTTTCCTCTTTAGAAGGTAGCGGGAAAACTTTACCGATAAAAATAACTGCAGAGCAGATTTGCAGTCTTTTGGCACTGATCCCGACCCTCCTAGTAAATTACTCAGCGACCTTCAATTCCTAATTCCTAACGTTTCCCAGATAGTCACTTTGAAACAAGAAGTAATTGACCCTGTTACAGTTTGCTTTAAAATGAACTTGCCTATCGAGGAAGCCAGTTGGAATTACCCATCAGTTCCTTGCAGTGCCTAAGCTGTTTCTGATCTCGGCTGGTTTGGGTTCTTGCACAACAGCAGCGAAAACGTATAAATCAAAAAGAAAGAGTTCTTATTTTAGAAAAAAAGTGAAAGGCTTTTCCCAGTTGCCCAACTTCAATCTTTAGGCAGGGAGCCTTGGCCTCTGTCTCCGGGGTGAATACGCTCTATAGCTGGGTTCCAAATTCCCCTGTTTTATTATTTTAGTGAAGGTGCCGCTTTGTTCCAACGATGCTCGTTTTTAATCTTAGGTAGATACGGATTTGCTTTTGTGAGGAGGGCAGGCAGGCAGGCAGGAAGGGTGATGAAGATCTGTGTTTTATAATTCCTACCGACAGCAATTTAAATTACATATTACCAGCACATTACGAAGTCCGTAATGTGCTGGTTTGGATGACCTGCCAAGTTTCCCCCTCTCAGTTTGTCGGCTGCTTTATCCTCTTAAGTGAGAACCTTTACGGTCTGTAGGTACATTCTCATGTTAAGGATAAATAAAGAATATGAGAAATAAAATATGATCGATTTCTGAATGGATACGCAGGGGTTTGCACTCTAAATTACTATTAGTTTTGCTTTGTAAAGAAAATCAACGACTGAAAGTAATGATTAATCCAGTGATTCATTCAAAAATCTAAGTCTCAATAATGTATTTCTTAAAATTAATAACGGGAAGCTATCTTAAATATTGCAATTAAATTTGTAAGCAAAATATAATTGAAGCAAACAAGTTTCTACGTTTAGTCAATGCAGTCGAGATGTGTTGTACCCTACATGGGATCATCCTACTCATTCCTTGTAGCATTCGGGGAGAGGGTGGTTGTCTTTTCCTTTTCATGGAAAAAGTGATTCAGCTCTTCTTGCCAGTTACAGCAAAAGGGATGTCCAGGAAAGCCACCCAACTTGGTCCAACCTGTATCATTCCCCTTCTCCTCCATAATCCAGGCCGCATTTTGCCTTGGGCTGAAGCCAGAGGCTGCCCAGCCTCTGGCAAGAGCCAATCAGAGCGCGCCTTCTAGCACGTGGAGGAGAGGGAATCAAGAGCTAAGCGATTGCAGCGCAGTCACTACCCTGGTTCCTCGTGTCCTGGGCAGGAAGAGGGGCGAGCCTCAGCTGCTGCTTAGTGGGGGGAGGGGTACCAACCCCAGCCAAACTTCAACCCCCGCACGGCCCGGGAGAGTGCAAGCAAGCCAAAGCCATGAGCAGCCAATATCAAGAAGAGAACTGCTCCGAGAGGCCCGAATGCAAAAGTAAATCGCCAACTTTGCTCTCCTCCTATTGCATCGACAGCATCCTGGGCAGGAGGAGCCCTTGCAAGATGCGGCTGCTAGGAGCAGCTCCTAATCTGTCGCCTCTGGCCAACCGGACGGAGCCGGACAAGGCAGGGCAAGGTGAGAAGGGTGGAATAAGGGTGGAAAAGGGTGGGAACATAGGTTCGAAGAAATGAAAGGCAGATCCCTGTCTTACCCGCAGTCCTGAATATCGTCTGATCCCATCCACTCCACCCTTGGCCCAGGGATTGCATAGGGAGGAGGCGGTTCTACGGTAAGTAACTGTGTCCCAAACTCGGGCTGTCCCAAGTTGAGCAGTCAGACAGTTGAAGGTTGAATCACGTCCCGAAGAATTCCCCTCCCCATGCGCCCTATTGTCTCAGTATCTCTCTCTCCGGTGCACCGGGCTGAATCCTAGCAAGGTTTACACTACTCGGGGAGAAGACGGGGCGGGGCGGAGGGCTGGATGCAAAACAGAGGGTTTCTTTTTCTGCTCTCCTCACTTTACGGGTTTGTACGGGTGGCGTTGTGATGGCAAATGTCAACCGTTGTCAAGAGTTCTGTGCGGGTATTTTCTCCAACTTGGCAGCGCCTTTGCCTGCCAGGCCTAGATGAACGGCGAAAGCATCTGGCTGAAGGAGGGAGGGCACTCCAGTTCAGTGTCCAAATCTTGTAGGAAATTAAATGTTCCTTTCTCCCTTCTGATTTTCTTCATGAAGGGAGAAAGGGGGAGAATTCGGCTTCTTCTAAACCACTTTCTCTCCGACCTGGAGTTTCAGGTTTGGCTTCAAGGGCGGGTCTGTTTTACTACCTCCAAAGAAATGTGGAAATTAAGTTGGCAGAACCCCATAAGTGTCAGATGCCCGCTGGAGGAGGGAGACTCCTTTTAGTTGGTATTTGAAGGTAATAATGTTTGAAACCAAAATGAGGTTGGGAGATGTTCTCCTGCACTGCTGTTTGCTGCAGCTGCTTTCAAATATAAGCTTGGTTCTATATTCTGTAAACCTGCCTGAAATCTGTTTACGAACAAAACAGACTTTGTCTGTTATTACAAAAATGGGGAATTGTCTGGATTCCAACGGAATTCCTTGCGTTCTATTGACTCAACCTAGACAGCTGAGGAGGAAGATGGGCGGGTTAGGATGACTCGCGCTGGGACTTTTTGCAGGAGGAGCCCCTCTTGCCAAGAAGCCAATCTGTAGCTACTGGACTGACGATCTGTGCATGTCTCTGTCTCTGGCAGGACCAGGCAAGGGCAGCCCACCCGGTTTCGAGATGGGCGAGCTGCATCTGCCGCCCAAGTTGCGCCGCCTCTATGGGCCTGGTGGGGGCCGATTGCTGGCGCGGGCCGAGCCAACCGCTTCTTCGTGGGACTCTCTCAAGATCAGCCAGGCGCCACAGGTCAGCATCAGTCGAAGCAAGTCCTACCGGGAGAACGCGCCCTTTGCGCGTACCGCTCGTACCCTCGAGGACTTGAGCAGCCCTGGAGGTGGCGGCAGCTCCGACGGTAGGCCAAACCGAGGGGAGGAACTGCTGGAGGAGGACGACGACGACGAAGAGGAGGAAGAGGAGGAAGAGGAGGCCGAGGAGGTGGATGAGGAGTTGGACGAGGACGATGAACTACTAACCGAGGCCAAAGATGCCCGCCGGAGCTCGGGGTCCGCGGGTGGGACTGGCGTGGGGCCTACGGCGATAGGAAGCGAGGGTGCCGGTGACTTGCCCAAGGAGGAGCTACTGCTCCCTGCAGACGATCTGGCCGACTGCAAGGATGGTGAGGACAGCGTGTGCCTGTCGGCGGGCAGTGATTCCGAGGAAGGGTTGCTCAAGAGGAAGCAACGCCGTTATCGCACCACCTTCACCAGCTACCAGTTGGAGGAGCTCGAGAGGGCCTTCCAGAAGACCCACTACCCAGACGTCTTCACCAGGTAGGGAATGAACTACTGAGACAAGCTAGCCTCCAAGCGGCTGTAGGGTGGGAAGGGGTTTCTAAGTCAGGATGGAACGTCGAAAGAACTCTTAGGAATGAGGAAAGAGCTGCAAGATCAAGAAAGGCGAATCGACTGGGCATAAAATCCTCTGGGGCGAAAGTTTTTTTTAAATATTTGTTTCGAGTTTTGCATGTACAAGTTCAGAAGGAAACGGAAGGTGAAAACAGGTAGGCATAAGAAAGGATACTGCAGGGCTGGAAAGGGTGGGAAAGATTTGAAGAGGAGATGCGCGTCACAGATATTCTTCGGGTCGTCCTCCACAAAACGTATTCTTGTGCCCTGCTTTGCTTCTCCCTTCCGCTATTCCCGAGCTTTGGCCAGTCACTTTTCCCCCAAATTCAGCGGCCTTTACGAGTTACCGGGTCTCCGCTGGATTTCAGGCGTTAAGCTAGTCTGCCAAGGATAGGTGTGGCCGAATTTTTGGCCACATAGTTGCCAAACCAATCTATTTTTGCACTGATCCTCTGGCTAGTCTGTCAGGTATCAGTTTCACAGTTTTCCGTTGAAGCTGGAAAGCTGCCCTCTCAATGGAAGCCACATACATACAGATAGGAAAAGATCAAAGTATTCCGCTTTCGAAGGCTAAAAATATGGAACGGGGCGGCAGTGTTCGGCCAGAGCATTTTGGCAGCGGCTGCAAGGGCTTGCCTGCCTGCTCGCAGACGGTAGTAATTTCTGGACGGGGTCCGGAAAATAGGAGATGGAAAAATTGGAACTGGGGACGAGAAATCTGTTGCTATTCTTTGGATGCGTATCAACTTAGAAAGGAAACTCCGGTCAAGCTGAGAACTACCGAATTTTCTGAAGGGCTGGGCGGAACTTTCGGTGCCAGCCTCCATCCAAATATTTAGTAAAATGGTTTCCTGAATATTTGCATTTTGAGAGGGAAAATCTTCGCCTTTCCTTAGCTTCAGATTTGCTTTGGGTGAGCTTAACTCGTCGTATTAACCCTTCTGGATTGATAATTAATCAATAATATTAATCAGCCCTTTCCTTACGAATTCTTTCATTTTTGCAGGAGCGCAAATGCTCCCAATCTATTGCCAACAGATAAAACAAAATATGCGCTGCTAATAAAACTCAACCCAGTCCCTTCCTTTAAAGGGCAATGAAGATGGGGGAGGGGTATACTCATGTTGAACTGCAAAAAAGTGAATTCTTTGCCGGAGCGAGCTCTTATTCTACCAAGTTCGTAGGCAATTTCCCTGGGTGCGAAGGAAGTATCCGTCTGTAAAGTCGGGAGTTTACTCGATCTTATCCTTTTTATCAATTGCCTGGGATTCTTCCTCTACTTTTATTCTCTTCTGAGGAAGAGAGAAAGGGGGAGGGAGGGATGTCCCTTTAAATTCGTTAACCTGCTACAGTGCATGTTGTTTCCTCAAGAAAAGGGGCTGCGTTTGGATGATGGGAAGAAACTGACGGATCCCTTGCTAAGGCGGTTTCTTCGCTAGCCTTTTATAGCTGCTTATTCTGAACCGCCAGTCAAACTCGATTGTGGTACTACAGTGCCAATCTCCGTCACTGATACGCACTCTACCTCTCTAGCCTAACCAGAACCCAGAAAATCGTTCCGTCTTTTCCCTGGAAATGGGCCAGCGGAGCACACCAAACAAGTCTGATTCCAGTGCCAAAATCGCGATATATGAACATGGGGGTGATGTCGGTTTTTCCACTGTCCCGGACACACGTCAGTGCAGAAATGTACTGGGTTCTTTAAATAGTTCCTGCAGTTCGGTCCGGGGGCTTCCTTTTTGGCAGCCCGAAGGCGCTGGTTATTTTTTCTTCTCGAGTCCGGCCAGACTCCCACTTTGGCCGGCACTGCGCTTTTCTTCCGAGTGGAGGGAGAGCCAATTATCCCGGGAGTCGCTCAAATTCGAAATAAACAGATTGTGAGCAGTTCCCTAACATCCTAATGGTTTCAGATTTGCTTTAATTGTTGCAATAATCACCGCAATGAAGGGCTCGTGTTGCAGCTCAATAGATCTCCCCTGCGCTGCAGCGTGGTATTTGGAGGTGGGAGCCTTCGTTAAAGGCCTTGCTGGAGATGCCAGAGAGGAGGTGGGCTCGGGCTTGACTCCTTCTGGGGAACGCTGCCCTCTTTCGCACGTCCTTTCTTTGTGGAGAAAAGGGGAATAGTAAGTAAATTGAGCTTGGGGAAAATCAACAGGTGAAGCCTATCTGGGCCATCTGATACCAGTCAGCGAGCTTGACGCTTAGGGTAAAATATTTCCAGCTTTGACCCAGGAACGGAGAGGAAGGATGGTCCAGGGAAACTTCAAATTGTGGGATATCCCACCACCACCAAAAGACTTTAAGACAAAAAGCAGGGGCTTAATTTGATGCGGAGCTGGGCAGGTGTGGTTGCTTTGATTTGAGCAAGAGATGAGAAGGTCGAACTGAACCATGGACTTCTGCAGTTTCTACCTCACTGTACCTGTTCCCGGACCCCTTCAGAGATTCACCTGAGCACCTGTCTTGTACTTCTTTCCCTCTCAGGGAAGAGCTGGCGATGCGCCTGGATCTGACTGAAGCCAGAGTGCAGGTGAGTCGAAGGGGGAGGGGTTGGAAATTGATGTGGGAGCCAGGTATCAGTTGGACATGGGAGCTTCTTAGTAGGGCAAAACGAAATGCTTAATCATTGATGTCATCCTCTTGGATTCATCCTCTTTCGTCCACCCCAAATTAAGTTTAAAAATGGAGGCAACTGCGGTGCTTCTCCAATTTTTACTTTCGGAGACAATGTCCAGGAAGCCCCCAATAAACCTTCCTTTCTTTCCCCACTGCAATTAACATTTATGGCAATTTTTAGCCTCTCCAAAAATATCTCAAAGAGTAAGCCAGGCATGTTGGTGCAAGAGCAAAGAGGACTCAGAAGAGAACAGGGGGCTTTCTTCTCAACCGCCGCCTCAATCTCTGAGAGCCAGCTATTACTCCTGATTTCCTTTTGGGCTTGAGCATGCTAGGTAATTCAAGTAGGTTGGGTGGGAGGCAGAGTTGCCTCTGCAACCATACCCCCTAACAGATGGCTCGGTCTTTGGGCTCTGTGCTGAGCAAATCACTTTACACAGAAAGCCAAGTGCAGCAAAAGCATCATAAATTCCATATGGCTCATTTAATACACAACAGCTTCTCGCATTAGAGGAGCTAATGAAGAGCTCAGTTCCCTCCTCTCTGTTGACACATTTCTCTATTGTCAAACAGAGATGTGACAGCAACTCAGGATTTTCAGCTCAGGGGAATGAGTCGTGGGAAAGTTAAATAACTAAAAAAGAGAGTGAGCAAGAAACTGAGACACCCCCCCTTCCCCTCATCACCGTCTTTCTTTCTCACCCTCCCTTTGTTCTCATTCATGGGAGAAGATGTAATTAAGGAGAATATGAATTATTAGAATCTTTTGGTTTACCTTTGGGTATACTCAGACATTAATTCAATGAGGCAGAATGGTGGGGGACATTGTTAATTGAGTTGGAAACAGGAAAGGCGCACTGGAAGATAACAACATTTTCATTGCCTTAATGCTCAGTTCCTGGGCTGGCTGTGGTAGGGCTATAAGGAGGGCCTTCTTGGAGGTGATTAGAGCAAATCAGAGCTATGCAAGGAAGTCACATTTGTTGCCACTTATAATGCTTTCCTTCTTTCTCTTTCTCAAACTCTTTTATTTGGTGGAAATGGAATCAAAATTCTTAGAAAGCAAATTCTCATTTCCTGTTCTTTCACATTGTTGTAATTGTTAAGGTGACTATGCTACATCACTTTACAACAGGACAAAATATGCGAATATCTGATAAAAAATAATATTAGTTACTTTATGGAAATTCATTTAGCCAAGTTTTGGTTAAAAAAACATAGGGATGAACAGGTTTCTCTTTTGCTCTTTCTCAGGAAATAATAGAGGAAGGGCAGACCTGCAGAGATTATTAATAATGCTGCAGATGAATAGCTGCAAAAGATTATTTACTGTTATTAATTCTCTCAAGTATCAAAGTCTTTAAAATGTTTAACCTGCCACCTAAGTTGCCAAAAGCATTCAAACATTTGCCAAAACATTTGGCACTGAGAAAGGGAAGGATAGAGATAGTTACATGTAAAGTTTTAAATATATCAGGAAACATTAGATATCGCTTATTGAATATTGCAGCATGTGTCTTATGCAGTAGTATATACTTCCCATTCACTATCCCCAGTCATTGGCGAGACTACCAGGGGATGGAATTGCAGATCTAGAGCAGAGAGAAAAAGACTACATCAGAGAAACTCCTCCAATAGAGAACCAGTAACAAAGTGCCTATTTCTACTATGAGAAATGTATTTTAAAAGCTCGTTCTGATGGCTCAGTCTGCTTTAAAGGGATAGATAAAGAATAGACATCAACAGAACATAAATAATCAGAATAATTTATTGTTTATATATGTCCAAGAGTTTCCTTTATACATTGAAGACAGGAGGACGATATATATTTACCAGCCAGGGCTAACAGTCTAAATCCCCTCAAAAAGGTTAAAAAAGAAATGCTGCATTAATGATATAATTAAAAGTAGTTTTTTTACAACTTTTTTTTTACTTTTGAATAGGAAAACTTGAGAATAAGTCGGTCTCTATCTGTTAGAATCTTATTATCTGCAGTGCTGATTTCTCGGGAAACCATAAAAAAGCTGCTCAATATCTCAAATTTAGGTGACTTAGGTGAATCTTTGTTTTTGATTTATACAGAGTGAAGGAGTTTTTGATCCATTCACCCTGCAGCCTTGGCTTACTTCTCTTAATAAATAAAAGGACCAATTTTCTTCGCGTCCTCTAGAGAATAGATGAGAAACCCATAGTCTATTAGACAGATTTCATAACTGTTTCCAAGAGATGGAGGGGCATTTCTTTCTATCTCTGCCAGAAAAGTAGATTACTGGGTGGCTTTCTGGAGTAACTACCCCGGCAAGCTTTCACCGTTTCCCCTGCTGGACGGTTCTGGCCAGGTTAGGAACCGGTCTCTTGTTGGCTGTCCTCCGCAATGTCTCAGTGATCAGGTGATCGGGCTTCTGAAGATCGTTTGCTGGCCGCCGAGGAACAGGAGCGGGAAGGGCCGCGCTTACTAATCGCCTTGCCCCTTGTTTTCTTTTGGCTTCCAGGTCTGGTTCCAGAACCGGAGAGCCAAATGGCGGAAGAGGGAAAAGGCCGGTGCTCAAAGCCACCCACCCGGCCTTCCTTTCCCTGGCCCGCTGTCGGCATCTCATCCGCTCAGTCCCTACCTTGATGCTAGTCCTTTCCCTCCTCACCACCCAGCTCTCGACTCTGCCTGGACGGCCGCCGCCGCCGCCGCCGCTGCTGCCGCCTTTCCCAGCCTCCCACCTCCACCTCCGGGCTCTGCAGCCTTGCCCCCCAGCAGCACCCCGCTAGGCCTCAGCACTTTCCTGGGAGCGGCTGTATTTCGGCACCCGGCTTTCATCAGCCCAGCTTTTGGCAGGTAAACTCCCCACCCCGCACCTGGTGCCTTCCTCCCAATTGGTCAGCGGAGGACCACAGAATAGGTGCTGAACTTGCACAAGGGTAAAGTGAGAGGGGATTTCCTAGGAGTACGCATGTGCTGTGTAGATCCAGAAGCACCTATTTCTGAAGTCAAAGGGGCGGAGCTAGGGAAAAGTTGGTTCTTGTGGAAGATGGGTGGAACCCTTCCTCCTAAGCATTTGGAACACGGATATTTAAAAAAAATCTAAGAATTTCAGTGCCAAGATTACATCCATGAAAACGGGGCGGGGGGAGCGATGGATGTGCCTTTTTCAACCTCCCAGATTTGCTGTCTAGCCCTGGCTGCGATTACTCGGAAGTTCTCTGTACCCAATGTAGGCCTGGCTGCCGTAAGAATGGTGGTCCAACCTATTCACCTCATGTAGCTAAAGAATTCCATTTGGGAGGCTGTAAGAGTTCAGCCTCTTTGAGGAGGGTTGCACATTTTAGGAGTCCCCATTTTTTAAATTATGGATTTGATGGAAAAAAAACCTCGTGCAAACGTCTGATTTTTTATGTTCTAACTGGACAGCGATCTATAAAAGCTTTGGCAAGTGTGTTTCGACGATTTAAGTTTAAACATCTGTTAGAAGTTGGGTATCCTTCTGCCCCATGATCTAGAGGTTGGGAATTATTTCCCTATAATAAGAGTATTTTACTCCAAATGCTTACAGAAAGAACTGCAATATACATTGACATTAAGTGGGGAGAGGGAAATCATAGGTGGGCCATATTTAATTAAACTCAATGCAACTGAAAACTCTGTGTTCGAGAGAGGCAGCCAAGTTCCCTAGCTTGGACGGCAATCAGCTGGATAGAAAAAATATAAATCAGGCAGGGGGGGGAGGGCGATTCTGTAGTTGCATTTTCTTAGATAAATTCAAACAATGAGATAAAAAGCCTGGAGCTAATTAAATAGACAACGAGACAGTACCGAGTTTATTAAAACTGAAAAGATGAAAATACAAGGGAAATATTAACAGGAGAATAAAGGGAAAATGTATTCATTGGGGTACGACGACACTTAAAACAAAATTATCTTTTGAAGGATGAATGGAAATCCAAGTTAAATTAAGATTTTAAGGGGCGGGGAATGTCTACCAATGAAAATGAAACTGTTTCTGTTTCCTCTCTACAAGTAGAATGAGTCGATTTCCCAAACGTTACTACGCCCCCTACTGATCACGCTGTTCCCGCGCTTTAATGCTTTTCTTTAAACTCTACGCTGCCTGGTGTTGCAGCTCGCTTCCTCCCGCCAAAAACATTGAAAGAATTAGTTGCAAAAAGCTCGCTGAACATATTTTAATGGGCAGCCCTGAAAGTAAAGGAGCAGGGTGGGTGCAGGGAGAAAAAAAAACCTCCCTCATCCTCTTGAGGGAGATTTCCCTTTACTCTTAATAAGCAACGTTTTTAGGAAGATGTGCAGGCGATTTCAAACGGCTTCGGTTTCTATCTACTACACCTATCAGATTCCCCAGAGCTGCGGGACTAACCACGAAGTTCCCAAATTGAGGAAGATTAGTACTGCAGGTCTACCGCTCCCCCTCCCCGCAGTTGCTCTCGGCCTCCATTCTACAAACGAAAGGCTGCAGAAGTTTAGCCTAGCCAAGGCCAGGGCGGCCATTCTGAGTTGAACTGTATAAAGCCTCTCTCTGAGCACGGCGGGTGAGCTGGGGACAGAAGCCACTCCCGACGGGAACCAGGCGCCAGCTTCGGCAGCCTGTCCCAGAGCCTAGCCAGTTTGGTCTTAGTTGGTCCCTCCCGTTGCCTTCCAGGCCCGCAGTTCAATTCCTCGCCGCGCTGATGTCAGTAATCACCTCCTTGGTTAATGGAGAGCTCGTGTCTCTCGACGTGCCGGTCAAAGGGGGTCAGCTGAATAGCACCGGGAGAAATACAGGCGAAAAAAGAAGTAGGAAAAGCATGCCGCAGATTGTGTCATTGCTAGGCGTTGCCGGAGCGTAATTGGAGTTCCGCTGTGAGGCAATCCGCTAGAACGGCACTCCCCGCTGGGGAGGGGGATCTGCGCGGCAGCGAAGCCGAGAGGCGGGCGCCGCTTTGGGCATCCGGGCGCCGGGAGGTTTCTCATAAGACGGAGCAGGGTTGCCACAGACTGACACCCTAATTAAGAGGGCGAACGCAAGTTAGGGTAGCGCAGTTAAGGTCTATCGAAAGCCACCCTAGTCGTAGGTTGGAGAGAAGGGGCGAGAAGAGCCGAGGCAGCCGACATCTGTCTCGTTGCCTAGCCTCGCTCTCCGTGCAAGCCCGTTCCGATCTATTGCTAGTTTCTTGAAGCGAGGTACTGTCGCCAATACACGACCGACCTACCAACCTATAAACGCGACTCTGCTCGCAGGCATCGGGGCTTTTCAATCTTCCTCTTTCTCGAGCCTCCTCCCACAACTTTCGGGTTCAGAAGGGCTCGCGAAGGCTGTCCCGTCAGAAGCGTTCAAGCAGGCAGAAGAGGCGCCCTAAATAGGGGAAATGCGGGATTCAGTCCCCGGTTCGGGAGGAGGCCAGAAAGCGAACGCAAAAAGAGACTTCCTCGTTCTCCTGCGATTTCCTAATCAGGCTCCTCCAGTTCGAGGTTGGCCTTCCCGATTTTTGGAGGTCTGAAAAGCCGTCTGTCCTGCAAAAAGAATAAATCTGAAACCGAATGGCTGCCCCTTCTCGCCACCAAAAAAAGCAACTGCGGGACTTTCGGCTATCTTTAAGACTGACTGTCCCGCGTCTCCTTTGCTTGCAGGCTCTTTTCCACCATGGCCCCGCTGACTAGCGCTTCCACTGCGGCTGCTCTGCTGCGACAGCCAGCCCCTGTTGTGGACAACGCCGTGCAATCGAGCGGCCTCTCTGACCCGGCCACCGCGGCAGCGGACCGGCGCGCCTCCAGCATTGCGGCGTTGCGCCTGAAAGCCAAGGAGCACGCGGCGCAGCTCACGCAGCTCAATATCCTCCCCGGGAACAGCGCGGGCAAAGAGGTGTGCTAAGCCGCTCCCGTGGGGGTTGGTGGGCAAATCGGCCGAGGCACGAATCCAAGACCAAAACGGGAGGGAAGCCAATGGACACACGCTTTCTGGAAGGGACAGAAGGCGGGGAGGCGCCACTTCTGCGGCTTCCCTTGGGCCAATCCGCAGGAGTCCACCCTTCCTCGGCCGGGAGTTTTTTTCCTTGCTAAATCGGCGACTTGGTCAGGAAAGCACTTGCCCGAGTTGCGGGAGGCTGGAGAGAAGACCGGGAGGTTGGTGAGATTGCTAAGAAAACAACCCAGAAAAGATGCTTGCTGACAGAGCCAAGGCTGGGTCAAAGCGAAGTAAAGCACTTGGGGAGGGGCGGGTCTGGTCTCTTGTCCACCGATCATATCAACCAAGGGTTTTATAGTAAACCAAAGGGAAATATAATGTTAGCATATGGACTGTTTAAGTTACTATACTGTGATACTCGATACTGTACATACCATTGTTATTAAAAAATACGAAAAAGAAAAAAAACCCTGAGCTTTGTATATTTGAAATGTTATATAATAATTGCACTCAGTGTAGTGTTTGTACAAGTTTGTCATTTCTGTAGATTTCTGTGTTGTAGATATTATAGGGACCCTAGACAAATATTTATGTACAAATTCTTTAACTTATTAATTGTAGAGTTTCCCAAAAACCCCGAAAGAGAATGCCAGCAAGCCAGAGAAAGGCCATCGGAAACGTACAGTTGTGTAATGTTGTTATTGCTCTCACTTTTCCTTGCGATTAAGTGGGAAAGTGTTACCCATAGAAAATAAATATATCTCTCTATATCCGCACGTTTATCAATAATTCCAAAAGCTACCTGGAGGTTCAGTCTCATTGAAAATAATCATGCTAATAACAGGGAGGGAGGGAGGGTGTATAGGCAGATGCGAAAGATTCGAGTCCTTTACAGCAGTGTTTCTCAACCTTGGCAATTTGAAGATGTCCGGACTTCAACTCCCAGAATACCCCAGCCAGCGAATGCTGGCTGGGGAATTCTGGGAGTTGAAGTCCGGACATCTTCAAGTTGCCAAGGTTGAGAAACACTGCTTTACAGAATGTGGAGAAAAGATGGACATTTCACAAATGCTCGAACTGTTAAGCAGAAAAAAGGCTTTGCCAAATTTTCCGCAAAAATGATCAGACTTGGGTTGGGTTACGGAAGAATACTCACCCACTTGCCAAACGGCTTGGCTGGGAATTCTGGAAATCGTAGTCTCAGAATAGCTGGAAGATACCAAAGAGGAAAAGTAAGCCCAGAACTATGATGTGGGTGTAAAAGGATATAGCCCAATCCTGCTCATGTCTACTCAAGAGGAAAGTCCCACTGGGATTTTTGGAAAGTGGGTGCAAGGTCGTGGCCTAGGCAGGACCCTTAAAATAGTTAACATCAATAGGAGTGGCCTATAGAGCCTCGGAGTGGCCTGTGGAGCATCGGTTATATCAAATGCACTCTAAAACCAATAATTATTCCCAAATCATCATCTTGGCTATTCTAACAAGGAACGTTTACTCCATCCTTTTCAACGGACACATTTTTATCCCGCTTTAATTGTGAGTAAAGATGGTGTACGCGGGCCTCCCCCCCTCCCGATCCGTTTTCGTTCCTTCCTTCGCCGAAAATGTCTCTCCTCACAAGGGTGACTTTGGGAGGGACCTGGAAGGCTTCTGCTTAGCGGCCTCCATCCTTAAGCGTAGGCTTGTAGATCAGGTCGGCCTGTCCCGAGGCCGAGGTCGTGTACCAGCCAGCAAGTGTAGGGAATGTGGAGCTGGGGGTGTCTTGGCGTCCGCTCGGAGCCCTCACACATACAGGCTAGGTGAGGTGTGAAACTGAGCGCTGGCAGAGGCCGCTGGGCTGTATGGCCTCACTCTTGCCTGGAAATTTGGCGGGACTTTTCAGGGCCAAGCTCCGAGGAACGAAGTGAGGCTCGCCACGCATCGGGTTTTTCTTCCCTCAGTCCCAGAGGCGGGAAGAAAAATGGCGCTATTTTGCCCCAGCCATTACCGCTCCTACTGGCAAGAGCGGCAGATGCTGCCTGTCCCTTTCCGGGAGTCGGACAGTAGCCGCGGCTGAGCGCCTTCCTCCCCCAGCCCCGATCTCTCCCTTTTCCAAGACATTTGACCTGCCATGGAGCTGAAGCAAATCGCGTGAAATTGCCTCCAAGGATTACATCGCCGTCCCATTGAAAAGCCTCTGAGCCCCTGGTTTACCAACCTCCTAATCCCATGTCACTCGGCTGCTGCAAACAACACCCCACCCAGTGAAAGGGCCCCTATTCTTCCGCAGCTGGGGTGTGTTTGGAGCTTTACAGTCGGCCGTGGCGGACGGAGCTTGCCCTTGCGCGCGCTTCAAAAAGGAACTTCGATCTTCCCCGGATTAGAAGAGAGCCGGGCTGTTACGCCTGACAAGCCCTGAAAGCCGCCACCAAAACCCACGACCTTTCCCTTTCCTGGCTCGGGCCCTTGCTAGAGCGCACCAGGCTTTTCAGCATTGAATGGGGCTCCGGCAAGGTAAGGAAGGTAAAACAAGGCCTTCCGTAAATCCCACCTAAGGCTTCCCAGGAAGTTTCACAAAGCTGAGCTCCCTGCTCTCTTTTCTTTTTCTAAGACACTTTTCTACACGCCCCCCCCCCCTCCCAGCCTTCTGTACATCCAAGGGTTGTGTTTTCTGAATAAGCTCAATGGCGAAAAATGGAAACACCCTTTCACTTTGGGTAATTCACCAAGAAACAACTGAAGCCAACTTCTCCTAAATTGCTTAGTTATAAATTGATGCCTATATGAATAAGAAATGGTTGTACAGTGCAACACCTTTCATGTATGCATTATATATTCCCATTCTCATATATTCCCAACTCCACCCAACATATACATACACATTAGGTCAACTAACAGGAAATGAAAGGAATTGATCACAATATAACAGCACTGCAATAACCTAAAACAGGCCATGGCTTGCCCATAAAGGAAGACTTTTGATAAATGTTGCAAAGAGAATTTAAGAAAAGGCTTCACTGAGATGGCTCTAATGGAAGGCCTCTATGGTGAGAATGGCAAAATTTCCTTCCGTTGATGCAACTCTTCTCAGAATTTGCATTTATACACATGGAGTGGGCTCTTCAGCATGTTTTTTTAATGAACAAACTGAAAAATTCTTCCAAATAACCATACATTTCACTGATACCATCACACATATGCATTTTGGAGTATGTACATTTAAAAACACCATAGGTACAAAAATATTTTTTATAGAAAGAAAAGAACATTTGCCCCTGGACATGATTAACAGTAAAGTTTGAAGTGCATGTTTTACTTTAAGGGAATCATTATCAAGCCATTATGCATTAAGAAATGTCACTCAGTCATTTTTATTCATTCTACAGAAATCATTGTAAAAGCCAGAATCATACTTCTGCAGGCAGCAATTTTGTTCTGCAGGGGGGTTATTACTCTGGTCCCTTATTAGGATTTATATTACTGCCAAGCAATCCTATAACCATCTCAAAAGAAGTTTACCTTCATGTTATAAAACCAGTAGTGGTATTTATACTGTGCAATAATTAGTGTATTACTTGAATCCACTAACAGGTTCATTTTATCTCTTCACAAAACCTCTAGCCTGCTTATAGAAAGCTTATGCCTCCTTTGGTGCTGTTAAAGTGGTAAAAGAGTGAATGAAGGCTGGTAGCACTCTCTCTTTTTGCCTTGCCTTAATTCCCATCTCTTTTTGCTCTCATCCAATTAGTGCAGTGTATTAAGCAGTTTATCATCTCATAGTCAGCTATTGAGAGAAACAAGGCGAACACTTTGCAATAGAGCCTGCTCTCCTTTGACACCCTCAGGTACTTACATATTCCACTGTGCTATGAATAATAGAGGAAGAATAGAGCACTAATTCCCTCATCAAAGAATGCCTTGTCTGCTGCTTTGCTCAACAACACCATTCTGATCAAAAGAAAAGCAATAAAGCTTAGCATAACAAAACGAAACCTACTTATTAGCTTAGTGGTTAAATTAATGCAGAGACGCTGCTATTCAAAACCTAGGTTTGAAAACAGCCTCCAACAACCTGATAATGCTGCCTTCAGGATGAAGGAATTTTAATCTGAAATTTGAAGCTGGCACAGATGAGTTAATCTATTAAACAGCTATAAGAGGAGTGCAGGATGAGTGGTTCAATTAAGAAATATTTAGGTGGTCAACAGAAGAGAAGCAAAGGAGGCAAGATCAAAAATAGGCTGAAGTTGGGAAATAGAAAAGTAATTTTTATCCAGTAAGAAATGATTCTGGCACAAGATGAAACGATTCATTGGGTTTCTTTCTTTTAATAAATACGAACTGTGAAGGCTGGCTTCTAAGCTTATGTATTAAAACCCCCTTCCCTGTCCATCAACCTAACTTTGTTGTTTATTTTTAATATACACAGAAAAGGGAGAAAAAGGAGAATAACAGAACCCAGATTTCTCTGATGAACTCAGGCTTGTTTTTGGTTTTGTAATTCTACAGTTCAATGAATTTAATATGCACATAAAGATTGATGTACACAAAGAAAGATGACTTTACACTTCTCATTTTTCCATTGTTAAAATAAGGTGAAACAGTCAAAGTAGGCTGTATAGTCAGCAAGAGTCATATCAGTAGCAGCTTTAGCTGACTAAACATTTACTTGTAACAAAGCATTAAACAAGCTAGCTTTATTTATTTTATGGTGCAAAAATATCTTCCCTAGCAATTAAGAAGAAATGCAAAATTCCATTATGAAATTTATAATTATAAAATTTACATTTGTAGAAATAAAATGTTTGCTCAAATTTTCTGCAGAATTCTATATAACAATGTATGTGAAATTATAGTCTTGCTGAGATTATGTCATGTACTTGTTTACTCATAGACATTATTTTTCATTTCCTCACATTTTACAATAAATATTTTGAACATGGGCTATACCAAAACCTATGCAGTATTTGTAAATATGGTATGTTATTCTAATTTAGGAGGAAACTGTGCTTTTATCCCTCAAAGCCTGAGCTACTGTAATTGGGCAGCTGATTATAGTAGTAATAGGTATTACTAAAACGTATGACCATCCATATGATAGTCTCCCTTAACCAATACTAAAATCATTTACTGGGAAAATAGAACATCACAAAGTAAACTTCCCAATTCAGAGCTGTTAACAAAGAAATTTCTCCCTACGTCAATGTTAAGATGGGTTGAGCTACTCGACCCAAACTAATGCAAAATCTTTATAGAGGAGTTCTATTGGTACAATGCAACTCATTCTTCAGCAAGGCAAGATAAATCAAAGCAAATGTTTTACCTGATGCCTGTCATTTGTATTAATGAAAGCTGAAATAGATGGGGCATCACTACCATATTTGTTTATTCATTTGGCAGTACAATCAGGCAAGAAGTGGGGGATATAAAGTACAAATGGCTTGTCCACCCATATCATTATTTTGTTTCATAGACATATTTCATATGAATGCACCACTCAGATATTTATACCAATAATTTTATTATATTTCCTTCAACTGTGTAAATGTTTACATCCACATTTAAAATGCTTTTACATATACCAATAAATGTTATTACCCTCATAGAAGTTAAGAATACGTAAATCTATATAGAGTCCAGCATCTCCCTTTCCCAGCCCAAAGACCCAGCCAGTGAGGTTGGATTGACTTTTGTTGTACCTGTTAATTGTTTATTGGCAATTAAAATATTATAATCATTATAAGATAACGTTTCTATGGCTTTATTTGCTTACTATAAGGCCATTCCTTTTGTCATCTTAAATTTACTCCATTTTTGTCTCAACTAGCTTCTTCTAATGATAATAGGCTGCCCTATTTATTTTGATGACTCCCAAGAAATTAATGACTAACATTCAAACAGCTGAAAGAATTTGCAACACATAATCTCTTTGGCCTATAAAGAAATCAGTTCTAGATCTCAATAAACAACAACCTATTATAAAATCTAAATTGCGAGCTGCTTATTATATTCATCAACTTTTAATCTGCTTTTCTTTTACATATTTTAGTACCGAAGAAACTTGGATTTTAAAGTAGTTTTCTTAATCTACAGCCATACTAGAAAGCCTCAGAAAACAGAAAATAAGAGAAAAAAAGAGGAAGATTAATTACTGTCTATAAACGGAGGTCACAAACAACATTTTTAAGTACTGAACTCGCCCCCAGATTTTACTACACTGAATGTCTGAAAGAGTTTGCCGAGGTTTACTTCGGAATAGCTACTCATAGACAACCATTTGTCTACTATGTTCTTCAGCCTTTTGTATCCCTCCTTGTAGGCTTCCAACATCTTCTTCAATTCATCTATAGGGATAGAGAAAATTAAAAGATTAGAAGGGGGAATGAATTACTCCTTAGCCATGCTTTGCAGAACTTTTATCTCTTTAAAATATGATGATCTCAAAACCCATAATTCTTTGCAAGCTGTCTGCTGATGAGCTTGCTATTCCCCTGCTAACATTTTTTAAAAGTACTTTAGTCAGCATATTTATGTAAGCGTCATACTTGTTATTTACAAACAGATCAAGTGTATCAAGAATTAGTCAACCCACTTGTCATGCCCAACTATATCGGTACACCAGCTTCTGTCAGTAAATGCTAGGAAGTCTAGTTTGCCCATTAATGCTGAATAAATTGGGGTAGAGAGGGTAGAGAAGAACAGGAATGAGGGAACAGAATCAGCTGTATCACAGAACCAACTGATAGCAAAGAGGTTTAACAAAGAAAACAAAACCAAGTTTAGTGCCACAATTATCTGACCATCTGCTTTCAATGTTGTGAACCTTGTCTCCTGACTAAATTACTGAAGAGCTTTATAATGTTGAGGACATTGGGAACTTTCTTTAATTGCTTATTATAAGGCATACAAAAGTCCCTACAGAAATGCTCTGAAGGCTATTAAAGTGAAATGAACATTCTGTTCCACACTTACATTTCCCCCCTCAAATTTTTAGAAAAGCCATTTATGAGGGCTGCAATCAGAAAATCAGAAATTCTCCTTATGAATTCATTTATGCACTTTTAAAGTGCTTGAGGAAATACTTGCAGGCACCCTTCCCCCTTTGCTATATGCATTAACACATTCAGTGGGAATAGCAAGCAAGTTGCATATTTTATTGAGGTACCTTTTTGGGAATATATAGACAAATAGGCTTTATGGCTAGATAGCCTATAACCAACTTGAGAAAACAAAATCTGAAATTATACGTCACGGGAAGAACCAGAATTACTACAAAAGACTATCTTATATCAGATCAAGCTATCCCTTTAGATCAGATTGTTGACTAATTGGTAGTGATTTTTCTTGGTCTCAGAGGCCCTTTCAAATTGTTTTCTACTAGAAATTACCATCCTGTCTGAAAATAGTAGTGCTGAAAACTAGGCAATTTATTAATGTTATGAAATAGGTAGACCAATAGACCAGCAGATAGATATAAAATGATTACAATGGAGCCTGCCCATTCCATTCGTAATCCGAGGATTCATGGGAGTGAATCTTGTACCTTGAACAGGATCATTTCCTCCTTTCGCAATCCATTCACTAATCAAAAGCACGGTTCGTTAAGTGCATATGAGGTATTTCAGGATGAGAAAGGCCATGGGGTACCTAGTGATGAAACAGGCCATCTGCTTAAGACCACCCAAGGCCTCCCCGACCCACTGAAATACCCCATGCTCCCCACAATTGCCCCCCCAATCTGCTGTGCTGGGTCTCTTACCATGTGAAGATCTAGCAAGCTGTCTCCTCTCGGCCATATGTGCCCCTCTGCAGCTCTTTTTTGGTGTGCACAGGCCTTTCCTGGCACTTTTCCAGCCAAAATGGAGGTTTGGAGGGTAAGGATGGGCCTGCCCGCCCCTTTGACGCTCCATTTAGGGTTGCACGGGCAAAGTCCCGGGTGAGGCCTGTGCAGGCCAAAACAGAGCATAAGAGGGGCAGGCTGTTTTGGCCAGCAAAGTGCAGGACGAATATTGCAGAGCCTCTGCAGTTGTTTGTAAGGGCGAACAACTGCCGTGGTGCTGCAAGATTCGTAGTTTCAGGACTTGTTTGTAAGCACTAAAGGGTGCTGATTGTGTAAGTTCAAACGTTATCTAAGGGAACACATGTAACCCAGGGATTACCTGTACACTGGAATTTACAAGAGCAGATCATTGTGGAGCCCTTAGTACTCTCTGAATTTGATTATTTTCTTGTGGATATTTCATTATCCAACTAGGCAACATCTTCAGTGCTGTAGTACTACTGTGCCAGAGCATTTCAAGACACTGGAGTTTTAAGATACCAAAGTCTAACATAACAATTCTTCTAGTAAATGTTCACTGCAAGTTGGCTGTGAATTAGACTGGATTGAGAGACTGGCTCAGGCTTTGCAGAATTCTAGATTATATTATTGATCTTTTTGTTTTTACTCATTCTCATTTTATGCAAGTTAGAGAAGTGCCATGAATTCAGTGGCTGTTACCAGCCCAAGAGAGCAACAGTGTTTCAATTTGTAAATCTCATGATTTTCTATCATTAGTCATATGGTGAGGCATGATGAACATCTAGGAGGGCCATACTTTCACATTCAGGAAATTAATAAGAAAATTTCATTAAGGTTTACTATTACATGTGACCCTCACTTAACAATTCATTCACTGACTACTCGAACTCATAATGGTGCTGAATGAGTGGTAATGATGACTGGTTTTCATAGTTACATTGGTTGCAATGTCACCATGGTCATGTGATTGCAATCCAAGTGCCTGGCTGTCAATTGTGATATTGCAGCATTTCTTTTTATTTTTTGTTTTCAAAACAAACACAACACATAAAATCTTCCTTTTTTACATACTGTAGAAAGTGTATTAGTTGGTTACAAAAGACTTTCGTGTATCTCTTCCACAGTCATCAAGCATAATTCATATTCTCAAGTATTTTAACTCAGATATTTATACATGTTACCGTCATCATAACTCCATTTTCATTTGACTATAGTTTTTTAAATGTCCTTCATCATAAAATATACCGATTTAATACATAACCACATACTGGCATTTCATTTACTATTTCTAAAATCCTCCAATGACACTAAATCCTTATGTCATATTCTAGCTAAACATTCATAATATTTAATAATAAAGTTTTCTATCCTTCTTTCCAAATTACTGTTTACAATTTACATCTCATTTCCTTATATTGTACCCATACATATATACACGTTATTATCATTATCCCTCCTTTATTTGACTATATCCTGTATCATATCATTTCCCCCCCTAGTAATCAAGACTTAACTGAATCTAACTTAATTCTTTATTTTATTTTATTATTATTAATCTTTATATATAATCCAAAAGGGTTTCTAATCTTCCTTTCATGGGTGCCATTCAATATTCATATCCAGTTATTACTTATCATAACACTACACATTGTATACATTATTATCATTATCAATTATTTATTTAACTATATCTATTATCACTAAATTTCACTAAGTTTAGCTAGTTTTAAGTTATACTCTTTCATCTATCAACCTGTATCTTTCCAGTAACAAAACAGTGTCATATCTTCTGCCATTTGTGGCATCAGTCCTCTAATCATCTCCTTAATCAGCTTTGTATGGACCCCTCTTAACAACTCTTTGCTTATAAGATCTCTCATGTAATTTCGATGTCCTTCTTCTGTTTCCTTAATCTGCTTATCTTTGATGGTCGGTGGTGTTATCAAAGCTATTGCTAATAAGATTTCTTTTTTTAAGTCCATAAATTCTTTTGTTTTTCCCTCTTCTGTATCTTCCCATCTGGGGTAAGTTTCCCCTCCATTTAATTCCTCTTTCAGTATTCCACTCTTTCCATTTTCAAAAACAAATCAATCACCATAAATATCAGCAATTTTAATTTCTTTACATTCATTTTCCTCTTCGATTTTTTGGATTTTAACTGCCACTTTTTCCATTTGATGAACATCTTCAACTTCCCCGTCATATTTTACTGATAGATGCACTAAGTAATCCAACTTCTTCTCTATCCTCTCACTTGTATTTGATAATTTCTGTATTTCTGAGAATATCTTTTGCAGATTTAAAATTTCTTTCTGGTGTTGAAATTGCACCATGTTTTCCAGCTGACAAACACTGCTACTCTAGCTTAAAAGGTTTTAGCAGAATTAAGCATCACAATAACATTTCACCTTTCTCTGGTTAAGAATCTACTTCAAAGGAACATCTGTGTGTTTTTCTTCTTATCACTCTCTATAAACAAGCTGTGAGTCCTTAAAGTGCCAAGCCAGGATAATCAGTGAAAAAGTATTTCGTTTCCAATACACAAACATCTAGCTTCTGAGTAGCAGCGTTACAATGTTACAATTTCTTTGTTTCTTTTTGTATCTTTTTGTATTTCAAGTTAAAAAAAAGATCTGATTCTTAAATGAGTTAGAAAAACACCCACAGTAATGAGAGGAGAGTTTTAGTCCATAGATTAGAGAATAGTCGAAGAAAAAAAATAGAACAAGGAAACTTAATCCGTTCGTTTTAAAAGGCTTGCATAAATTCCATCCGTAAAAAGTAAGATAACCCACTGTTCAAAACCAGTCCAAATTGAATTCTGCCGTTTATTTCTTCTGTTCTCCAATTTAAATTAATTTTAAGTTTTTTTTTTAAATAGGCAGTCACTTTTAAAACAGCAAAAAATCCTCACCATCTGAAAACACTTTCTCTTTCCATATCCTTCCATTTTGGAGCCGCCCCGACTTCATCAGCCATTTGGCTGGATTTTTTGTCACCAGTGTGAAGAGCTTCTCTTTGATCAATCAGAGACTTTGCGATGTTCCTGTGATCAGCAAGATGTGTTCTTCCTGTTCACCATCTCTATGGGACAGTTTAGGTATATTTGGACCACCCAGAGACAAAAGTGTCGACTGCGATTTCAGAGCATTGAGATCGCATGTCGTGTAGTTGCGACTTCGGCTCCTCCCCCTCTGATATTGCAGCATTTTGTGATTATGTGATTGCTATTTGAAACCCACTTTAGCTGCCATCTACAAGCAAAGTCAGAGGAGAAGTCAGCAGGTGGTTGTAAATTGTGATCATATGACATCCTTACTTAATGATCCATGGTGATTTGCTTAACAATGGCAACCAGAAATACTGGAATTTCTTTCCAATATGACATTAAAATTTATAACCACGTTGCTTAACAATGGAAATTCAGGTCTCAGTCTTCTATATATTGTATGGTTTGCTTGGGGTTAGTTTTTTAAATAACAATTTTATTAATTATTACATTTAAAAAGACAAAAGCTAATACAAAATAAAAAAAGAAAAAGTAGAAAGTTCAGAAAAAAAGAAAACTAGAAAAGAATAAAAAAGAATATAATAAAGAAAAAGAAAATACATATAAAGAAACCACTTTCTTCTCTCCGTACCTCAGGAATAGAATTCATGGCCAACTGAGACCTACAGTGCCTTCCTCACTTTTTAAAATATACATCTAAAGTAACTTATAAAAGCATTTATTTACTTGAATGAAATTTGTCAATTAGCAGTCCTTTAACCTTTTCACTCCATTTTTGTTTTATTAAACCATTGGATCAGTGAAAACTGCCTTGCAGACTCATGCAGTGTCTACCTTTCTCCTTAGCATTTCTTTATTATGATACATATATTAACACATGATTAAAAAAGGGCTAGTTTTGTTAAAAGAATGGACACCCATGAAGTAGTTCAGTTAAAAAAGCAAAAACAAAAGTAACCATGAGAAAAATTTGATCAAGTTTAGTTTGTCTTCCCCAGCATGGCTATTGTTAAGAATATAGGAAACTGAAATTTATACACCTAGAAAGCACTGAAGCTAAGGGCAGTTGTTAAACAATAATTTGACTGAAGACAGAATCATGTTTTTATGTGGGTTTTTTTGCATACACAAAATTGTCATTTTTTTTCATCCAACTAAAATATGATATTGATGGAGTAACCTACCAAGTAGGGCCAGCCCAAGAAATTTGACTGTCTATAGCAAAGGATGGGATATCATCTTATCATTCATGTGCAGAAGATGGACAATGAAATCTTACTTTGGTAATATTAGTCTGACAATATTATCTGGAAATAGAATGGTGTCCTTCAGAAAATTTGGGGGCAGAAAATTAGAGATGCCATACCAGGCATCTCTAATTTTCATTAAGAGTCTAGTCATTCCACCACTTGCTTCTGCCTCCTACGTGCTGTAATTGCTATTTCAAGCAGCCATCTCACTAGGTCTAACAGTAGGAACACACACACACACACACACAAAATATATATATATGTATGTATGTATGTGTATGTATGTGTATATGTATATGTATGTATGTATATATGTATATATATATGTATGTATGTATATATATATATACATACACACACACACACACATACACACACTATATTGCCAAAAGTATTCGCTCACTCATCCACATAATCAGAAACAGTTGTGAGCGAATACTTTTGGTAATATAGTATATATTTATACTTTTATACTATATATAGTTACATAAATTTAATATACATATAATTATGTACTGTATATAATGTTGCTAATATAGAAAAGTGCTTTGCAAAACTAATGAGGATTTTTTTGTTTTAAAATATAAAACAATAAAGAGAAAGTACACCACTAGACTATAACCTTATTTGTACTGCAGCAGTATATGCATTTGAATGACAGAAGTGCAGTTGATGACTGGGGAGAATAGATTTAAAGAACTGTAGTAATATAGAGCAGGAAGATAAGAGAGAACACAGCTCCTGATGTGTTTACCTCGTCTACTGATGGGATATTGACTTTTCCCACCAGGTTGGTTAGAAAGGGGACTATTTGCGCTGCCACACAGCAGAGTAAGAATGGCAACCAGCATCGTTCTATGCTCTCCTTAGTAAACGACAATTGTGACCATTGTATAGCACACAGTCAGTCAATACTTTCAAACTACCATACCATCCAACTTGGAGATGCATATAAGAACTCAATTTTTTCTAAATAAATTTTAAATCAATAAAATAGTATATCTTTTTTGAGAACAGTGTTGTTACATGATAGAAATTGCTTGTGGAACATTCAGATATATGGACAGAACACAATTTTATACCAGCTGCTACCATACCCTTTACATTTATGTCAGAAAAAATCCAAACAGTCTTTTAGAACATCAAAACAAGATATATACTATGCAATGTTTTCACACAAAGAGGTTCCCAAAGATTTTCTAACTTTTAAACACAATACACACAAAATTAAGTTTTAAAGTGAATGATGTAAACTATAAAAGAAAAACAATTTAAATTAAACTTTATCAATTGGTATTTTAATTAAATTGAAGATAATGTGGAATTTATAAAATGTATTAGCATTCTTCTAAATATTTTCATTATTTAATTTTTCATTATTAAAATAGTGCACAAATAATATAGAAGACTTTTTTTGGCTCGCTTTCACTTGTATGGGATATTTTTATATTTTATATCCAGTTAATGTACACTTAATCTTTTCATATTAAATTATTAGTGAGCAAAGATGCTAATTTATTGTCTCAAATATTATTTGATTTTTGTTAATTCTAAAACTGTGGAGAATTTTAGCAATGGATGATTTTTCATTTAGAAAGTTTTAGGTTGGTACATACAGTTCTTATTGAATTATTCTTGTGTGTTCAGGAGTCAGTGCATCATTCTTATTTAGTTAGCTTTTTATTTGAAGAATATGCTAAATTATAAACCATTAGAAACTGATTTTTAAAAACCCCTACATTATTGTATTTAATTATATCAAACACAGGAACACTAGCAGCTGACTTTGTTCTAAATACCTGTGTTTCATCTGTTTCTATGCAAAGATAGCAAACAACAGTCAGTCATAATTGATTCTGTCAGATGTTATACAATCAGTCATAATTGTCTGTCTAGAGGTGTGTCAATTTACAGTA